>NC_089839.1:11583152-11883152 GCF_035609145.1 Eleutherodactylus coqui
TGTATATTACAAAGTGCATTAATATGGCCATACAGAAGTGTATACCCCCACTTGCTTTCGCGGGACAACCCCTTTAACTCCTTAATGTCACAAGATGTAAAGTTATGTACTGGGGGTTCAAGGTTTGTATGGAGCTGGATCGGGAGCTGATCCTGCTCCATATACTGCGGGTGCTGGCTGTTTTTGACAGCTGGCAGCCGCACACAACAGCCACAAACAGGGTGAATGCTGATCACCGCTGTTAACCCTTCAGACAACAGCATTTAAATGCCCCAATTGGTACTCGGGGGTCCCAAGTGACCCCTCCGCAATGCAATTGTGAGATACTGTTCAGTTGTCGTGACAGCATTCTGAAGGCCCCCAGGGCTGCCATGGCTGATTGCCTCTCAAGCCATGCTTGTGGCGTGGCTTGACCGACCGCCTGTCAGAACACAGTATAGTGCAATACTATCGTATTACATTATACTGTATGAGCGATCAAACAATAGCAGGTTCAAGTCCCCTGTGGGGATTAAAAGAAAATGTAAAAATGAGTTTCAAAAGTTTTCTTATTTATTAAAAACAATAAAAAGTAATAAAAGTAGAAGAAAACCTTTCCCCATATCTATAACAAAAAAATCAACACTAAAAAATCTAAAACATATTTGGTATTTCTGCATCCGTAAAAGTCTGAATAATCAAAGTAAGGGCTTATTCAGACATGCGTATATCAGCAGAGTTTTCACGCCTGGCTGATATACGCTGTCCCTCTCTGCAGGGGAAGGAGGCGGGACTGGAGCAGTGCACTGAGCTCCCGCCCCCTCTCCGCCCCTCGCCACTGTTTGCAATTAGAGGGGGCGGGAGCTCAGTGCACTGCTCCCGGCCGGCCCGCCTGCTCTTCCTGTAGAGAGGGACAGCATATATCGGCCAGCTTTTCATGCCCGGCCGATATACGCACGTCTGAATAAGCCCTTACGCATTATTTATTCAACATGGTAAACATTGTCAGAAAAAAAATACAGAACGCCAGAATTGCGCTTTTTTTTGTCACCTTGTGTCCAAGAAAAAATGTAATAAAAAAACGACCAAAAAAAACGCATGTACTCCAATAGGTAACTACGGGACGTCCCTCAAAATACAAAACCTTCATAAAAAAGTTATGGCAGTCAGAAGATGGAGACAGAAAAGAATTGTATTTTATTTCTAAAAGATGGCGGAATTGTAATTTTTTCTATTTTACTCCAATTAAAAATTTTAAAACTTTTTCAGTACATTATACGGTACATTAAATAGCGCCACTGAAAAACACAACTCGTCCCGCAAAGAACAACGAGCCGTCAGACAGCCACTCCAACAGAAAAATAAAAAAATACATTTTTTGAAAGTGGTTAGGAAAAAACAAAAATGGAAAAAAAAAAAGTTCTGCATCATTAAGGGGTTAAGAGACCAACATTTTTTCTGCAAAACATAGAATCAGTGATAAAGGTAACTATGCGGTTATATATATATATATTGCATCACCCAAATGAGCTCTCTGTGTTTCAGGGATTGATATGTAAATTCTCTCTATGCTGATTAGTACATATGGGATTGCCGTCAATCATCAGTTTGGGGAGGCGGGGATAATGTAAAGTGGCGTAATGCCAAACCACTGATATAAAAGAGCCCTGCCCATGGGGGAGGTTTCATTAAAGGGGCCGTCCTCCTTTTCTGACTTCCATTGTGTGTGAGAGAGGATTATACGTACATTAAAATCCCACAAAAATTTTTGCTGCATTATTAAAAAAATGTCTTTTTTTTGCAGAAACACTTTCCATATTGCAAGGTCACATGACATTTTAGTCATTGTTGATAATTCGTTGTGTTGCAATCATGATTTTCCTATAGTGATTACACTGCGTGAATGACAATTCATTGTAACATAGTAACATAGTATGCTAGGCTGAAGGAAGACAAATGTCCATCTAGTTCAGCCTGTTTCAACCACCTCCCCTTGTTGGTCCAGAGGAAGGCAAAAGCCCCAATGAAGTCGATTTACCCCATTTTGAGGGAAGAAATTCCTTCCTGACTCCATAGTGACAGACAGACTAATCCCTGGATCAACACTCTTCAGAGACTCCCCCTTCCTGACTCAAAGTCCAGCAGTCGGAAGATACCCTGATCAACAACTCGCTGGTCGCCTAATGTCTATATCCTGTAATATCCTTCCTCTCCAGAAAGACATCTAGACCCCTCTTAAACTCCTCTGTGGATTTTGCCATCACCACGTCCTCAGGCAGAGAGTTCCACAGTCTCACTGCTCTTACAGTAAAGAACCCCCTTCTGTGTTGGTGATGAAGCCTGCTTTCTTCTAGACGAAGCGGATGCCCTCTTGTTACCATCGCAGTCCTGGGTATAAACAGATCCTGGGAGAGATTGTTGTATTGTCCCCTCATGTATTTATACATAGTTATTTGGTCGCCCCTTAGCCGTCTTTTTTCCGGGGTGAATAATCCCAGTTTTGGTGCCTCTCTGGGTATTCCAGTCCTCTCATTCCATGTATTAGTTTAGTTGCCCTTCTTTGAACCCCCTCCAGCACTGCAACATCTTTCCTGAGCGCCGGTGTCCAGAACTGTACACAGTCGCCCTGTCGCCCCCACTAGCAATGGTGGCCCAATCAGAGTACAAACCATTTATTACCACTCTCTGCTTTCTATCTCTGAGCCAGTTCCTTACCCAGCTACACACATTTTCGCCCAGACCGAGTTGTCTTCTTGTCTAAACCTGGTGTCAATAGTTATAATTAGAGTCCCTAAATATAAGAAATAGTGGTCTGTCTATCACGTCACTTAGGTCCTTTAGGACCCTTAGGTGTATTCCATCTGGGTCCATCGATTTGTTGATTTTAATCTTTTTTAACTATCTCTGTACTTCCTCCCTATTTTGTGGGGGGTTCATTTTATCCCCCTGCATCTCGTGTGAAATTTCTTTTTCTCTCGTGAATATACTTGAGAAAAACTATTTAATAGATTTGCCTTCCTCCCATTGTCTTTTATGGTTTCGCCTGCATTATTTGTTGAAGGGCCAGTGCTCTCAGTGCAGATCCTTTTACTGTTTATATAATTGAAAAGTAGTTTAGGGGTATTTTTGTTCTCTTTGGCGATCAGACTCCCTGCCTCCTCCCCTGGCAGTTTTGATCTTTTTCTTACATATTTTGTTTTTTATCCTGTATGTTTTTAGTGCTTCTTCGCTGCCTTCTTGTTTTAATCATTTAAATGCTTTCCTTTTATCGCTTAATGCCACCCTTACAGTCTTGTAGAGTCACGTTGGTTTCCTTTTACTTGTAGTTCTTTCATTTTTAAAGGCTATGAACTGCTCACATGAGGTAATTAGGATGTTTTTAAACCTAATTAATGTTGCCAAGAGTAATTCTGAGCTTTACTAAAGTTTGTATTTTTTGTCGCTCCCTGATAGAGTTTTTTTATTGAATGACAGCTAGAAATTAATTATATTGAGGTCACTGTTTCCCAAGTGTCCCTCAACCTGCACCCCCGTGATTCTGTCCAGTTTGATAGTTAATAATAAGTCCAGGATGGCGCTCTCTCTAGTTGGCTCCTGCACAAGTTGACTAAGGTAGTTATCTTTAGTTGTTCTAAAGACCTTATCGCCCTTGTGAGAACCACATTTTCCCTTATTCCGTTGCCAAGGGCCAAGTGCCTTGAGCTTTAATCCTGGCTGATAGTAAACATACGGCACAGCATTAAAGCTTTTGCAAGCTAGCAGGAGCAGGTCGGGTCCCCAGCTGTCAGACACAGCCAAGAACCTGATGGAGAAGACAAAAGCAGTTTCCTCCAGAGGTCTGATATGACATCATGAGATATTTAAAAAAAATTACAGAATAAAATTACAATGTATATAGAAAAACAACCGACCGCTCACAAAGTGTCGCCATATCCGCCCTGTAATCCAAGACTATACAAATATATATAAAAACGTCCTAAACAAAATGGTGAACCAATTCTTGTACTTTATTTCAATGCAAATATAATAATTTAAAAAATAAAGAACAATGAATTCAAACATTTTTTTAACTTTTTGTATATATTACCTCTAATAAAATAGAGAACTGGAAAAAAATGGGGAAAATGGGTATTAAAAAATAGCCCTAAATGTAACAAAAAAAACTAAAGGTGACAAAAATAATTTTGTCAGGCCATAAAAAAAATAGGACAATAAAACCACCACATGGGTAAAACTGCTAAAAAGTGTCCAGTCATTTAGGACCAAAACACTCTGGTCTTTGAGGGGTTTATGTACTACGGTATACCTGCTCCAGGTAGGAATCTACTTTCACTTTTCTGGCCCCAGATGCCCAGATCAATGTCTGCCCTAAATGCCCATTCTAATGCCTTTTCTAGCTGCCCCTTTAATGTCATTGCCCAAAGTATTCTCTTTCAGTGCTCTTGCCACAGGCACCTAAATACATGTTTACCCCAGATGCCAAGTTTTATGTCAGCCACAGGTGCCTATTTGATTTCTCTTCTCAGTAGTCACGTTTAAAGTACTATATCTGCTCAAGATGCCGCTCTTAACATCACAGTCTCAGGTGCCCACCTTCAATATTCTTGCCACAGGTGCCCAAGTCAGTGTTTGCCCCAAATATCATTTTTCAGCACCCTTTAACACCTTCCCCATGTGCCCCCTAAGTATCCCTGTCCAAATATTTTCTTTCTATGTCCTTGCCATAGGTGCCCAAATAAGTGTTTACCCCAGGTGATAAGGTTAGTGTCTTATCGGGTGCTCGCTTAAGTTTTTCCCCCTCAGGTACCTGTTTAGAGTATTATAACTGCCCCAGCTACCCCCTTTCACTGTCCTGGTCCTAGATCAGTGTCTCCCCCAAATACCGCCTTTCAATATCCATGTCCCAGGTGCCTAGTTAAATGCTTTCCCTATGTGCCCTTTTAGTACCCCTTTCCAAAGTACCCTATTTCAATGTCCTTGCCATAGGGGCCCAAATAAATGTTTACCCTAGATTCCAATTTGTCAGCCTGAGGTGCCTCCTTTAGTTTCTCTCCCTCAGATGTCCCCTTTAATGCTCCAGGTGTTTCATTTACCATCCCAGCTCCAGGTGCCCCATGTCAATTTTTTGGCTGCAGGTGCTCAGATAAGTGTTTGCCCCAAATACCATCTTTCCACCTCCTTGCCCCAGGTGCCCAGTTTATTCTCCATCCCAGGTGCCCTTGTTGGCATCTCCACCTCTGGTGCTCCTTTTAGTGCATCTCCCCCAGGTGCCCAGAACCATCCAGCTAGTTCCAATAACATATCATGCAGTAGCTCTAGCATAGACAGAGTGGTGATGCAACATCCTACACAAACTCAAGTGCAAGTCTCAATGGGAAAGCAGTTTACCTTAAGGAAGTTCAAGGAACCATAGAGTTGTGCTCTGACTTTGTTCTCTCTCCTCTACTTCCAATAAAGAACTCTGGAGTTAGTATATTGTATTGCTTTCGTATTGTTCCTCCTTCTTCTTCAGCAGCCAGCAGTGTCCTTGCCTTGGTTAAACATTGGCCTATTGTACGGTATCTGTATTGTTGTACGTTTGCCAATCAGTAATTGGCTTGTTTTTGAGGTTTCCCTTCAGACAGGTGAGTGTGGAGCAGAAGGGAATCTAGCTGAGCCCTGGGGATGTGAGCTCTACCTGTAGCTACATGTTATTATAAGGCAAAGGAGCCTCCCCCCTCTGGAAATAGTCATGAATACGTCACCTAAGCTGGAAGTGTCACCTGAATGTGTGCCAGATCATACAGGGTTCACTGTTGTAGACACAGGAACGGCCAGTTACCTGTCCTTCTGGATTAGCTTTCTTACTCCTATCAAGGACTGAGTCCAGACTGTGTAAAACTTTATAGCTAAATATCATTAGACTTGTACTTGGCAGTAATTACTTACCACTTATAGCATTACATTATTATTGTAAGAGCCCCATTACAAAACTAAACTGGTGTAGTGTGCCTACTTGCCCACTAGTTGCCATTGCTCACCCTTTATGAGTCGTGCTTCCAGGGGCATATCTAGGTGGTGGTGAGGCGAGTGGCACGTCTGCCCTGGGTGCTGGATGTAGGGTTTTTACATTTTGAGAGTTTAGCTTAATGCATAGCCCTTTTATTTTTTAGTAGTCCTGAGGTATAGGGTAGGAAAGCAACATTCGTTTTGCACTTAAAGGGTTCATGACAATTTCCCTGGTGGTCTAAATATCATAGGTCCCTCGTAGTCTACAGGAGAAAAAAACAATAATCTAAGCATTCCTGGTGGATGAAAGGAGTAAAAACATTATTACAAGCATCTCTGGTGGTATCAGAGAGGAAAAAAAATATAAGCATCCTTGGTGGTCTAGGGGAGTGAAAGGATAAATGTAAGCATCCCTAGTGGTCTAAGGGAGAACATGGATTAATATAAGCTTCTCTGGTAGTCTAGAGGAGTAAAGGAGTTAATGGAAGCATTCCTGGTGGTCTAGAGGAGACAAAGTATTAACATAAGCATCCCGGATGGTCTAGGGGAGTAAAAGGATTAACGTGTTGTATTGTAATGGTACCCTTTTTCCCCAATAGTGCATGGCACATCTGAATAGCTGTGGTGCTGATATACTAGTATATGCTATGTATGCAGTGGACCTCCAATCTCTTGTGTTCTAGTGAACAAATCTAAATACCAAAGTCTTTTTGGCCTCTCTTGTCTTTTCAGGATCACATGACCTCCATCTTTTTTAAACAGGGTCTACATCTAAGCAATCACAAATCTGTATTACACCCAAGGGCATAGCTATAGGGGATGCAGAAGTAGTAGTCACACCCCGGCTCTGATGCCCAGGAATGCCCAAAAGGCCCTCTGCCAGAAAGAGAAAATGCCAGTATTATAAATGACACCTGGTAGGTGGGGCCCTGTTACAGATCTTGCATTAGGGCCTAAGAGCCCAGGCTATGCCTCTGATTACACCCCACAACACCCACACTAGTGCATTGTCCCCATGTCCCTCCTAGCCATGTATACTATATATGACTCCTGTTTGCATACCCTTAGAGGATACAATGACTGCACATTACCTCTTCCTCATTACAATGAGCATTGGCATGAATCAGTCTACCCGGAGCTGGAAGAACCAGACTTACATGTTCCTGTCTTATGTAAATCCTGGATCAATTTTCAGTATAATCGCCCCCTGCAATGTATCATTTACCTCAATTTGGGGAAGCCCAGAATGTCATCCCAAACGGAAGATTCCATTAGTTGCATTGGCCAGATCTCATATGTGATAGTGATAGGATTTAAGGGATCATCAAGTATGGAGGTAAACAGGGAATTTCAGAAAATCATCTATTTCTGTTGTATTGATTATTCTAAAGCCTTTGAATGTGGATCATAATAAGCTGTGGCACGTTCTTGTGGTATGGGGATACCAAGTCACCTTGTATGCCTCCTGAGGAATCTGTATAACGACCAAGGAGCAGCGGTAGGAACAGACCATGGAACAACAGATTGGGAGAGGAATCCGGCAGGTGTGTATACCCTCACCCTACCTATTCAACTTGTATGCAGAACACATCATGCGACGAGCGGGGCTTGATGAATCCAAGGCTGGAGCTAAAATTACTGGAAGAATCCTTAACAATCTTAGATATGCAGATGATACATCTTTGATGACTGGAAGCGAGGAGGAGCTGAGGAGCCTTATTACCAAGGTGAGAGAAGAACGTGCAAAAGCTGCGTTGTAGTTAAACATCAAAAAAACCAAGATTATGGCAACCAGATTGATTGACAACTGGCAAGTAGAGGGAGAAAACGTGGAGGAAGTGACAGACTTCATATATCTAGATTAGTGCAGGCGCGGACGGCAGCCAGGAAATCAGAAGACGCTTACTTCTTGGGAGGAGAGCAATGACCAATCTCAATACAATACAATAGTCAAGAGCAGAGACATCACATTGACAACGAGGGTCCGCATGGTTAAAGCAATGGGGTTCCCCATAAGGAAGGCTGAGCCAAGGAACATAGACGCTTCTGAACTGTGGAGTTAGAGGAAGATGCTGAGAGGGCCTTGGAGCGCAAGAATATCAAACCAGTCCAGACTCCAGGAAATAAAGCCAGACGGCTCACTGGAGGGAAGGAGAGTAAAGGCAAAACTGAAGTCCTTTGGCCACATAAGACGGGAGACCTTGGAGAAGATGCTGATGTTGGGGAAAGTGGAAGGCAAAAAGAAGAGGGTCCGACCAAGGGCAAGATGGATGGATGATATCCTTCAGGTGTTGGACTGGACCTCGGTGGAGTTGGGGGTGGCGACAGCCAACAGGAAGCTCCAGCGTGGGCTGGTCAACGAGGTCATGAAGAGTCAGAAGTGACTGAGCGAATAAACAACAACTAGTTTGGAAAACCCTTCTTGCAGTTTATCATGGCGTCCTTCAACAGAGGACCCCGGTGCACCAAGAACACCTTCCCCTTGGAAGCCTTAGAAGTTAAAGGGGTTGTCCCGCGGCAGCAAGTGGGGGTATACACTTCTGTATGGCCATATTAATGCACTTTGTAATGTACATTGTGCATTAATTATGAGCCATACAGAAGTTATTCACTTACCTGCTCCGTTGCTAGCGTCCTCGTCTCCATGGTGCCGTCTAATCTTCAGCGTCTAATCGCCGGATTAGACGCGCTTGCGCAGTCCGGTCTTCTTCTTTTCTGAATGGGGCCGCTCGTGCCAGAGAGCGGCTCCTCGTAGCTCCGCCCTGTCACGTGTGCCGATTCCAGCCAATCAGGAGGCTGGAATCGGCAATGGACCGCACAGAAGACCTGCGGTCCACCGAGGGTGAAGATCCCGGCGGCCATCTTCACAAGGTAAGTAAGAAGTCACCGGAGCGCGGGGATTCGGGTAAGTACTACCCGTTTGTTTTTTTTTATCCCTGCATCGGGTTTGTCTCGCGCCGAACGGGGGGGCTATTGAAAAAAAAAAAACCTGTTTCGGCGCGGGACAACCCCTTTAACCTTATGGGCTGAAAGTAGACAACTTGTGGAGTCTGTGGATGGAGACTCGTCGTTCCTACGGTGTCAGCGCTGAAAGCAACCGCTGAATGCATTGAGCGACGCACTTAGTAGTCCGCCCATTGCAAAATTAGAAATGGCCGACTACTGGCATGTTGCTCAATGCACTGCAGGGACGGCTTTCAGTGCTAATAACCGGGGGAACGACAGGGAAGGTAGGTATAAGCCTTACATCCCGGACTCAGCGGGTCACTTACTTTCAGCTCATAAGCTTATAGGGCTAAAGGTAGGTGATTCCCTTTAACTGTAAACAACCCCCCGAGGACCCCTGTATATGAATAGCGCCGTGACTTATATGTAAGAACTAGCAGAATTGCGCAGCGTCGCACGGGACTTTCAGGTCTTTTATGTGACTGTGTGGTTTGAACTTCCTTCACTACCGACATGAAGCCGACTTACCTAATAAAGTAAGCCTTTTTCGAGAAGCAGGTTGACCCCGGCGGTCTTCAGGGACCACCGGCCTTGTGTCTTGTCAGTTG
The DNA here is from genome assembly GCF_035609145.1 of Eleutherodactylus coqui. NCBI lineage: Eukaryota > Metazoa > Chordata > Amphibia > Anura > Eleutherodactylidae > Eleutherodactylus > Eleutherodactylus coqui. The sequence continues at coordinate 11,592,674 of NC_089839.1, forward strand.
TCAACACACAGAAACCCGGACAGGAAACTGCGGTCTCTTAAGGTGCAACGGTGAGCGCTGGTCACCTGGAGGGGTCCGAGGGTTAATAACGTCCTCTGAGAACGGCCAGTCAGTACTGTCCCCTTTATCGCGCGGCGTGCGTTGCTTCACAGTCGGGTTCCATTGTAAAGTCGAGCTGCATCTAAATTTCTCAACAGTATTATGGGAGCGCCAACTTCCAGCTGTCAGCGATGTGGCGGCACTGCAGAAGCTCCCCAGGGCATTTATTGTACGTTATCCTCCACATTGGATCCTGGCGTCTGTGGAAGTGCGGCAAAAACATGTCCCAGCGTCTCAATAATGAGCAATGATCGCAGTCACTGCATCCTTCCTGGGAGCCAGAACTGCTCGTTCACAAAGTCGGGGATAGTAAACGGCCCTCGTGCAAATATCTGAGCGATGCCAGAAGGTCTGCTGTGTATTTTCACTCCTCTCATAGACTTCTATGAACGAGGCTATTTTGCACGCATATCGGGACACCTTATTGCAGTTCTTGTGCGCGCAGGGCGTGTTTATTTGCGCGCAGCAGACAAACACGCCCCCATTTGAATGGCTATTTAGCCTAATGAGTTCCTGATGTGTTCTTTTCCCCACTGAATTGAGTGGCGTACTGCGCATCCCGTTGTGCCTTGTGCACCCACATAGACTTCTATGGGCAGTAAAATATAGCATGTTCTATTTTTTTGCTGCATGCGAAATGCGCAAAATTGGGAAATGTGTCGGAACCCATTGACATCAATAAGTTCTATTCTCTGTGTATTGCGTACGTAAATTCTACGCGTGCAAATACGCCTGTGTGAAGCCGCCCTCAGAGTGTATCTTATATGGCTAATATGCTGCGGGTTTTCCTCAGTGAAAGAATGCCCAGTAATCTATGTCAAAATGGTGCGAATTTGCCATAAATCCGCTATGTGTGAACGCACCATTAAGGTGAAGGTTTATCATTAAAGAGTACCTGTAATTTTGGGGGGGAATGTACAGAATAAGTGATTCTAAGCATTTTTGCAGTAGGTTTCATCAGCCTTTTCTGTGCATTTATCTTACAAAACCCTCTCCTGCTATACAGCTAAGTGAAAACGGGGCTCATCAATCCGTCTTCACCCAGCTGTTTAACAGTAGAGGGTTGTCAGTGCATTGGGATGTGACCTATAGTAGTATACACCTGATGCGCTGAGCCCCTGCTCTGCGGGGAATGGGTGCTGTGATGGGAGAAGCCGTCTGCAGAATAGAACAGCTTCTCCTTCACAGCTCCTGAGGACGGCGGCACATGAGTAGGACGGGAGACGGATAAAACACGTGGGGGGGGGGGGGGGGCAGATTAGGGGCACAGGGCTCTTGCAAATAAATGATATATAATAGAGGCAGTTCTTAATAAACTGTAATATGGGAACAGAAGTGTTGTGTCTAGAGCTGTTCTGTAGAGAATAGTGTGAGCACATCCACAGCGCCCCCTACTCTTATGCAGTGTAGTGGGGACGGGGTGTTGTGAAAAAAATGAACAGAATAGATAAAACTTATTGTGAAAATGCTTAGAACCTCCTATTCTGTATATTAGAAAAAGTGGAGTTACTCTATAAATGACCTGCAGACATAATATAACCGTCCATCAGCGGCCGCTGAGTAACACTGCGCACGGCGCCAGACACTAGCTTATACACAGTGCTATACAATAGAGGCCGACGATGGATGTGTTGGATGATACACCCTCCACCAGTGGCCCTGTACACCAAGCAAGCAGGGAAGCATGCACAAAGATGTTCTACAGCAGCTGAGTTGTCTAAATGAGTACTTTGTACTTCCAGGAGCGCACCGCTGCAGGTGGGGGTGATTGGGCTGGTTGATAGTGTGCAGTTCTCCAGGCAGCCCGTCCACCGGGGTTTGTGGATATAAGTACAAGCTGTCCTGCTAGAGGGTGCTGGTATGGTGACCAGATTGTCTCAGGGTCAAAGCGGGACAGAGGGGTGTGGTCAGGGGCGGGGCTTATCACGACATGATTTTACCTCTGTCATTATAAAAAGTACAGGGCTGGTTCTAAAAAAGACAGGGAGCAAATTCTGCATCCAAAGAACAATCTGAATATATGTACCATCGGTGTGGATTCTGAATGTATCTGCAGCTGATCTCATAATATGCGGCGCTCCCCCTCATCTCCTCCGAAGGCTTCCTGCTGTCAGCGCTCCCCGGTTTCCGGTTCCCAGCAGCCTGTAGCGTCCTCACCTGACCAGCAGTGCCGCACCTGACCAGGCTGCAGGGAGTCAGAAGCCGGGGAGTGCTGACAGCGGGAAGCCTTCGGAGGAGGTGAGGGGGAGCGCCGCATAGTATGACATCAGCTGCGGATATTTGTAACAATTGTTCAGATTTTGCCATTTTTTGTTGTGAGCATTTTGAAGCATTTCTACCACAAATAAACATATCCTAAGTCAGCTTGATGTATGCTGCCACATGCAGACTGGCCCAATAGTATTAGCACCCCCCTATACCAGCCCCAGCAATAATAGTGACCCCACAGTAGCCCCAGCAATACTAGTGACCCCACAGTAACCCCAGCAATATTAGTGAACCCCACAGTAGCCCCAATAGTATTAGCACTCCCCTATACAAGCCCCAGCAATAATAGAGACCCCCACAGTGGTACAGTAGTAATAGCACTCCCCTATACCAGCCCCAGCAATAATAGTGACCCCCACAGTGGTCCAGTAGTAACAGCACTCCCCTATACCAGCCCCAGCAATAATAGTGACCCCACAATAACCCCAGCAATAATAGTGACCCCTACAGTAGCCTCAATAGTATTAGCACTCCCCTATACCAGCCCCAGCAATAATAGTAATCCCACAGTAACCCCAGCAATAATAGTGATTCCCACAGTAGCCCCAGCAATAACAGTGACCCCCACAGTAGCCCTAGCAATAACAGTGACCCCCACAGTAGCCCCAGCAATAACAGTGACCCCCACAGTAGCCCCAGCAATAACAGCGACCCCCACAGTAGCCCCAGCAATAACAGTGACCCCCACAGTAGCCGTCGGCTATGCACAGTACAAAATTTTTTTTCAATGTTTTTATTTCTCATGCTGTTGCTAGGCGATGGCGCGGGTACCCGCAGCTCATACGCAATGTTATGGGCTGTTGGTCAGACGGCCTCCATTGGCTTTAATGGAGGTTGTTTGTGTGGAATCTGTGGCAAAATAGAACATGCTGCGATTTTTTCCACCGCTCACGGAATACACAATTCATGTCTGTGAGTTTGAAGGAAGAATGGAAAATGCAGGCTTTTCAATTATCGTATTTTGCCATGGATACTCTGCGATCGGAATCCGCCCGTGTGAAGCCAGCCTAGAAGTAAAGTTAAGTCACTTTGTAAAACTTTTCATTTGGTTTTACACAATGGATTAGCTCCGCCTCCTGCCAGGCCCGTCATGTGATCTCCCACTGATTACAAGAAATCAGCTCTTCTGAGTGCAGCAAAAAATAGCACAAGATAAGAAAAGCAAATAGTTAACTAGAAGACTTCATAGGTTATGCAGAGTCATACCGAAATATCACTAATGGTTACATAATGGTGCAGTTTCCTTATAGAGTTGCCAAACCCCGCCTTTTAAAGGAACACACCTTAAAAAAACTATCTTTAGACAATGATGTCAATCTTATATTACTTTACACAACTGACAGCTGTGAGAAGTGACTGTTGTCATGGCTACAACGTGATTTAGACCATATTTACACGGCCAGTTGTAACAGAGATTCGTGGCGCAACTGGAATCGCAACGCATCCATCACTGAGCTAGACATCGGACATTGCAGCACTTATTTTTTCATTTCGCACCATCCATGGAAGTAAAAAAAATGCCTGTGTGACTTAATCCATTGGAAATAAAGGGTTATTAGAAAACCCCAGCAGTAATAGTGACCCCCATAGTGGCCCCAGTAGTAACAGTGACTCCCATAATAGCCCCAGTAGTAATAGTGACCCCCCCAGTGGCGTCAGTTGTAATAATGCCCCCTATATCAGCCACAGTAGTAATAATGAGCCTCTATATCAACCCCAGTAGTAACAATGACCCCTATATTAACCCCAGCAGTAATAGTGACCCCCACAGTGGCCCCAGTAGTAATAGTGACCTCTATATCAGCCACAGTAGTAATGATGACCCCCTGTATTAACCCTAGTAGTAACAGTGACCCCTAAATTAACCCCAGCAGTAATAGTGACCTCTACAGTGGCATCAGTAGTAATAGTGACCCTCATATCAGCCCCAATAGTAACAGTGATGCCCACATTGTCCTCAGTAGTAATAGTGTCACCTTAATCATGCCCATTAGTAATAGTCACCCCTACAGTGACCCCAGTAGTAATAGTGTCCCATATACTCGCCCCAGTAGTAATAGTGTCCCCCACAGTGGCCCCAATAGTAATAGTGTCCCCAACTTTGGCCCCAGTAGTAATAGTGTCCCCTACAGTAGCCCCAGTAGTTATAGTTACGCCTATGTTAGTCCCAGAAGTAATAGTGACCCCTATATTGGCCCCAGTAGAAGGTAGTAGTGACACCTATATTGGGCTTAGTAGTAACAGTGACCCCCATAGTAACTCCAGTATTAATAGAGCCCCCCTGAAATCAATATACTTACCTCTTCCTGGTCTTCAGAGTGCCGCTGCTTTTCTTCTCAGCACTGCTGCGGGGGAAAGTGCATGCACCCAGATGCTTCCTCTCTTCTCCTCTCCTCCTGTAGAGCCAAGGAGAAGACGTCAAGGGAGGAGGATCCTGGGTGCACGCAGTGCCATTATTGTGTGCATCCAGCAGTGCAGCAGCCAGGGTAGACAGCGGGGATGCAAGATGATACGAGGTCACGATGGCACTACTGTTTCCTCCCATTACCTCCAAACACACAGCCCCGCCTGGCTATATGCAGGGGAATAAAATTAGCAACTGTGCTAGGGAACTCTTGGTACTTTTCTGTTTACGTGACGTCAGTGCCTCTTCTGAGTGATAAGTCACCTGAGATGAATAAATGAGCCCGCGGTCAAAGATGCCGTTTTAAGCCGGAGGTACGCTGCTTTCTTTTACTCACAATTTTCCAACTTTGATTTTCCAAGGACAACATTCGACAGACAGTCTTAGGTACAACACTTGCATAATTAAGAGTCACTCTTCTCCTGAAGTACAGTCATCATCAGTCTCAGTTATCTGATGGTAGAACTCTTGAGAGAACACTCCAGACATGGAGGGGAAACACTTATGCCTCATTCACCAATCGCTATGTCCCTGAATTCGCTTCTTTTGTGGCATTCTTGCGGTGGAACTTGGTTTCTTATGTGGAACTTGTCCTCTGACCTGCAATAGCGGAGTCAGTCCCTTCTCTCCAACATGTAGTTAAGCATGGGAGTATGAGAAACTATCTGCCAACTCCTTACTCAAGATCCAGTCCCTGAGCTCCATTTCCCGGAGGGGATACTTCCCATGGCACTTGGGAGAAGGCCCGGGGCAGAGCAGCGGAGCCACCTGCCTACACATCCTCCTCCGCGACTACATCTCTACTCTTTCTAAAAACGACTAGCTCCGCCCCCCTGTAACAGCCAATCACACCACTTAGAGCAGATTAGGGAGATAGACACACCAACACCACCAAAAATAATGACACTAACATGAACACAGTACATAGACCACCATACACACAAAGACACAAGGACAATCCAACTGGGTTAGACAAACACCACCTAGAGGGACTCTAATTCTGGGCCACTATAGCAGCGGCACGCCAAAGTGATTAACAGCCGGAGAGCCACGGCACCTCAGCTGGTAATCATTTCAATGGTGACCCCGCATCCCGAAAGGGACAAATGGTTGTTCCACTTGGGACCCCGGGGAAAGCGGTACACAGGGTCCCAAAGCGGGACTGTCCCTCCTGAATTAAGATATCTGGTCACCTTAGATACCCAGATGACAAACACCTGTGTGAGCCCTTAGGGTGGCTTAAAATGGGCGTATTTGCATGCGCAAAATTTGGATACGCTATATACAGGGAATAGAACCCAATAATTGCAATGGGTTCGTTCTCATTTCCTTTTTTTGCGCACAAAGGAAAAAATAGGGCCGGCTCTATTTTTGTGCACATTTTCTATGGAAGTCTACGAGAGGTGTGGAAATGTTCACGCGATGCGCTGCGCAATTCCATTTGACCTGGAACTCAAAATAGTCCTTTTAATCGCGTGTGTTCGCCTGCCACAAACAAATGAACATACCCTGCATGCACAAAAAGTAAAATGCGCCGATACATGCGCAAAAAAGACTCATGCCAAATGTATACGTGTGAAGGAGCCCTTATTCTGCGCAGTTCCTGCATAGCTTCCTATTCAGGCACTGGAGGCAGAAAACTTCACTGCTGCCTCTAGTGGTAGGAAAAGTTATTGCAGCAATGCCAAATGTGACACTGCGAGCAGATGATTAACCCCAAATTATTAGCCGCGTATCGGACAAATATGACCTGTGTACACATAGCGCCATCAGTCTAATGCAAATAATGATCTTATGATGACACCTAATTAGACGAGTCCCTTGTCCAAAGACGTCTAATGAGAATGACGCTTCCGTCGCCCTCGTAATTCATTCCGCGCTCCACGACGCAGGATTAGTATTCAGATACATGGCAAGCAGTCAATGTTTCCAAACTTAATGAGAATTGTGCAAACAGCAGGGTGTAGTTTTAGGCATTTTACAATTATCATCAAGTTGTGAAAGTTAATGTCCCCTTGGATTCTGTAAAATTGCGCTTACATGATTAGAATACGAATGCTATTCATTGCAGCGGCGCGATGATTTACAATCCTCATCCAGAACCTAATCTCATTATTTCAGGTTACACAATCTTTGTGTCTGATGCCGCAGATAAAGCGGTTGTGATAGCGGGAAATGATGTGGGACCCCCCACCCCCTCACCTAGCTGCAGGAGCGGAATACGTGCGATCCGTAATGCGCGCGATCTGTGATATGTGTGATTCGTAACACGTGCGATTGGTGCGTCCGGCAGATTTATGGGAAATCCAAAAAAGACAAGAAAAATACATTCGTAATTAATTCGTTTTACACCGGTGATAGATACTAAATGTCGCAGACCCCCACCAACAGTAAGCTGGTCACAGAGTGTGCGCTGGGTTGAGGCCCCCCAGCCATCAGATTTAACCCCCTAATGCTCTTTGACTTACAGTTATGTCATGGGGGTGCAGGGCTGGTATGGAGCACAATCGCTCCCGCTCAATACAGTGCAGATATCAGCTGGTTTTGACCGCTGATGGCGTCTGCAGCAGCGACGATCAGCACTCACGCCGATACAAAGTGTGCATCAGGGAGTCAGAGAAGCGCAGCGGACATCTAGAAAAATTGAAGAGGGGCCTGGGAGCCGGTGGATCTGTGGCAGAATGTAAAGAAAGGAAAGGGCCAGGCAGGGAAGTTACCCCCCGGCATTTGCATTCCTGCATGCAAGCACCAGCCTGTACACAGTGCAAAGACTATGAGGGGGATATGCAGGGGTACAGACAGCCTAAGTGAGTGAATTTCTTGTCGGGTTGGTGTCGGCCCAAAAGGCAATATGGGGGACACTATTACTACTGGGGCCACTGTGAGAGTCATTATTACTACTGAGGCCACTATGAGGGTCAATATTACTACTGCGACAACTTTGACGGTCACTATGACTATTTGGGCTTCTATTGCTCTGTTACTTCAGAAAAATCTCAATGGTTCAAATATGTGTTGTATATCTTGTGTGTTCAGCCAATAGCTGCATAGCAGGAAGTGAAGTCAAAGAGGGGGCAGGCAGAGCAGGAAGTCTGTGAGGTGCAGCTTCAGCCAATAGCAGTAGAGCAGGAATACATTTGAGGTGCGGCCAAGCTTCTGTTCCTGGTTCATCCCCATGGCTACTAACAAGTTGCTAATTTATTCTGCATTTATTCTACATCTCCCGTATGTAGAGCTATGGACCATGCTGGTATAATCTGGGTATCTCCTGTATATAATTATATATGTCCAGCTGGTATAAGTTATACATCTCCTGTATATAGTGATATGGGGCATGCTGGTATAATCTGGGTATCTCCTGTATATAATTATATATGTACAGCTGATATAAGTTATACATCTCCTGTATATAGTGATATGGAGCATGCTGGTATAACCTGGGTATCTCCTGTATATAATTATATATGTACAGCTGGCATAAGTTATACATGTCCTGTATATAGTGATATGGAGCATGCTGGTATAACCCGGGTATCTCCTGTATATAATTATATATGTACAGCTGGCATAAGTTATACATGTCCTGTATATAGTGATATGGAGCATGCTGGTATAACCTGGGTATCTCCTGTATATAATTATATATGTACAGCTGGTATAAGTTATACATCTCCTGTATATAGCGATATGGAGCTTGCTGGTATAACCTTGGTATCTCCTGCATATAATCATATATGTAAAGCTGGTATAGGTTATACATCTGCTGTATATAGTGATATGAAGCATGCTGGTATAACCTGGGTATCTACTGTGTATAATCATATATGTACAGCTGGTATAGGCCATACATCAACTGTATATAGTCATATGGAGCATGCTGGTATAACCTGGGTATCTCCTGCATATAATCATATATGTACAGCTGGTATAGGTTATACATCTCCTGTATGTAGTGATATGGAGCATGCTGGTATATGTTATACATCTCCTGTATATAGTGATATGGACCATGGTGGTATAACCTGGGTATCGCCTGTACATACTTATATATGTACAGCTGGTATAAGTTATACATCTCCTGTATATAGTGATATAGACCATGCTGGTATATGTTATACATCTCCTATATATAGTGATATGGACCATGGTGGTATAACCTGGGTATCGCCTGGACATAATTATATATGTACAGCTGGTATAAGTTATACATCTCCCTGTATACATTGATATGGAGTGTGCTGGTATAACCTGGACCTCTCCTGTATATAAATATATATGTACAGCTGGTATAAGTTATACATCTGCTGTATATAGTGATATGAAGCATGCTGGTATAACCTGGGTATCTTCTGTGTATAATCATATATGTACAGCTGGTATAGGCCATACATCTCCTGAATGTAGTGATATGGACCATGCTGGTATAACCTGGGTATCTCCTGTATATAAATATATATGTACAGCTGGTATGTTATACATCTCCTGTATATAGTGATATGGAGCATGCTGGTATAACCTGGGTATCTCCTGCATATAATCATATATGTACAGCTGGTATAGGTTATACATCTCCTGTATGTAGTGACATGGAGCATGCTGGTATATGTTATACGTCTCCAGTATATAGTGATATGGACCATGGTGGTATAACCTGGGTATCGCCTGTACATAATTATATATGTACAGCTGGTATAAGTTATACATCTCCCTGTATACATTGATATGGAGCGTGCTGGTATAACCTGGGTATCTCCTGTATATAAATATATATGTACAGCTGGTATAAGTTATACATCTCCTGTATATAGTGATATGGAGCATGCTGGTATAACCTGGGTATCTCCTGTATATAATTATATATGTACAGCTGGTATCAGTTATACATCTCCCGTATATAGTGATATGGAGCATGCTGGTATAACCTGAGTATCTCCTGTATATAATTTTATATGTACAGCTGGTATAAGTTATACATCTCCTGTATATAGTGATATAGGGCATGCTGGTATAACCTTGGTATCTCCTGCATATAATCATATATGTAAAGCTGGTATAGGTTATACATCTGCTGTATATAGTGATAAGAAGCATGCTGGTATAACCTGGGTATCTTCTGTGTATAATCATATATGTACAGCTGGTATAGGCCATACATCTCCTGTATATAGTCATATGGAGCATGCTGGTATAACCTGGGTATCTCCTGTATATAAATACATATGTACAGCTAGTATAAGTTATACATCTCCTGTATATAGTGATATGGAGCATGCTGGTATAACCTGGGTATCTCCTGCATATAATCATATATGTACAGCTGGTATAGGTTATACATCTCCTGTATGTAGTGATATGGAGCATGCTGGTATATGTTATACATCTCCTGTATATAGTGATATGGACCATGGTGGTATAACCTGAGTATCGCCTGTACATACTTATATATGTACAGCTGGTATAAGTTATACATCTCCTGTATATAGTGATATAGACCATGCTGGTATATGTTATACATCTCCTGTATATAGTGATATGGAGCATGCTGGTATATGTTATACATCTCCTATATATAGTGATATGGACCATGGTGGTATAACCTGGGTATCGCCTGGACATAATTATATATGTACAGCTGGTATAAGTTATACATCTCCCTGTATACATTGATATGGAGTGTGCTGGTATAACCTGGACCTCTCCTGTATATAAATATATATGTACAGCTGGTATAAGTTATACATCTGCTGTATATAGAGATATGAAGCATGCTGGTATAACCTGGGTATCTTCTGTGTATAATCATATATGTACAGCTGGTATAGGTTATACATCTTCTGTATGTAGTGATATGGAGCATGCTGGTATATGTTATACATCTCCTGTATGTAGTGATATGGACCATGCTGGTATAACCTGGGTATCTCCTGTATATAAATATATATGTACAGCTGGTATAAGTTATACATCTCCTGTATATAGTGATATGGAGCATGCTGGTATAACCTGGGTATCTCCTGCATATAATCATATATGTACAGCTGGTATAGGTTATACATCTCCTGTATGTAGTGATATGGAGCATGCTGGTATATGTTATACATCTCCTGTATATAGTGATATGGACCATGGTGGTATAACCTGGGTATTGCCTGTACATAATTATATATGTACAGCTGGTATAAGTTATACATCTCCTGTATATAGTGATATAGACCATGCTGGTATAACCTGGGGTCTCCTGTGTATAATTATATACGTACAGCTGGTATCAGTTATACATCTTTTGTATATAGTGATATGGAGCATGCTGATATAACCTGGGTATCTTCTGTATATAATTATATATGTACAGCTGGTATCAGTTATACATCTTCTGTATATAGTGTACAAAAGCAGGTATGGCAGCAATCCAGGTGCAGATAAATAATAAAGAGCTTTATTCCTCCTCAAGTCACAGATACGTGACGTTTCGACGTGAAGTCTTTCTCAAATGCAGTGTTAATGGTAATCAACAGAGTACATATGCAATCAAACAGCCAATAAATAATCAACTCTTAATCACAAATTAGTACCTTATGTGGAGGGTTGAAATCAATGCATGGATTCATGTGGACTCTTCCGGCATCTAGCATCCTCATAGAGAAAGTCATGTGATGTGACGTAATGACATCACAACGTGGCACGCACGAGATCCCGCAGTGTAATGTGATGATGAAGTGGGCGCTCGTCATCAAATGCGCCGCGCCTGCGCGTTCGAGCAAGCGCTTCAAATACGGCGCATAAAGAGATCGCAAACAGAGCAAAAAAAGGGCCTGCGTATCACAGTATGCGCTCCATAATGGGGCGCATATATTATACGCATGGATGCGAAAAAAGGTCAAAAAAAGGCCGAACAGTGTCATCAAGAGTCCATGCATTAACCCTTTCCAATCCACTGTCTGACGTCTTAAGACATTATGATTCAAGGTTGTACAGCTCCGATGTTGGAAGACGTCCGTCAGGGTTCTCTTACTGTATATTGCGAGCCTCTCTGCTGTTGGAGCCTATCCAACGTGTCACCTCATGCAGTACTGGCTTTAGCCAGCAGATAGCGCTGTTGTATAACAGTAGATAAAGAGAAAAGCCCCTAGGAAAATCAGAATACAAATTGGATTGGAAAAGGTTAATCGATTAAATACAATACGGGAGGAACAAGGACAGTACACACAGAGCAGACATCCTAATATAGTAGCATATATATAGCTGGCAAACATGACAGCTAATTGGATCAGCACTTCAAAAAGGGAATGCATAATATATAGATATAGAAAAGCTGCAAACGGCGGCCAAAACGCTGCGTGTGAAAAAGCACCAAGAAATAAATAATTGCAAATAAAGGATGTATGTCCCCATGTGTCACTCCAAGTTCACTCCAGTGGATTCAAATCACAGATGTCTCAGACGAATATGTAGTCCACCACTACAGCAAAAAATAAAATAATGAGAGACAATACTATAAGGCCTTAGTCAGACGGGCGTTTTTAGCCGCGATTTGCGCATGCGCATGCGTCCGGCGATTTTATAGAACCGTTGCTTTACAATGGTATCGGACACATGAGCGCTTTTTATGCGCTCGTCCGATAAATTATAGAACAGAAATCGCAGATCGCACCTATCTGCGATCTGCGATTCCTGTTCGCTTCTGTATATGCGCTCAATGGGGCCGGCGGCAGCAGCGCCGACCCCAATGAGAACATATAGAAGACAAATCATTCTTCTCTGCCACAGCTGTAACAGCTGTGGCAGAAAAGAACGATGTTTGCCCATTGAATTCAATGGAGCGGCAATACAGCCGCTCCATTGAAAGCAATGGGCTGCCGGCGTGCGCGGGGTGAATTGTCGGGAAGGGGTTAAATATATAAGCCCTTCCCTGCAATTCATCCCAAAATGTGTTAAAATAAAAAGAAATTGTATACTCACCTTTCCGCTGCAGCCGGAGTCCAGCCGCGGCCGCTGTCAGTTCTCCTGAACTGCTTCTCGGCACTATTTAGCCGGCGGGGCTTTAAAATCCCCGCCTGCTGAATGATCTGCCTCTGATTGGTCACAGCCTGACCAATCAGAGGCCGGTTTCACTCACACACCCATTCATGAATGGGTGAGTGACTGCTGCCTCTCAGCGCTGAGCCAATCAGGGGCAGGTCTGACTCACATCCATTCATGAATGGGTGTGAGTGAGACATGCCTCTGATTGGCTCAGCGCTGAGCCAATCAGGGGGCAGGTCTGACTCACACCCCCTTCACACCCACTGCAGGACGGCCGCGCGGAGCTCCGGCTGCCGGAAGAAGGTGAGTATATATATATTTCTTATTTTTACACATTTTAGGATGAATTGCAGGGAAGGGCTTATATATTTAAGCCCTTCCCAACAATTCATCCCGGGCTTGCCCGCAGCGCATTGCTTTAAATGGAGCCGGCTCTATTGCCGTCTCCATTGAATGCAATGCGCTGGACAGCTCCGGCCCGTTTCTAATGAAACGCGGCTAGGAGCAGATTTTCGGGCGATTTGCGGGCGACTTGCGCGCACCGGTCACGCGATTTGCGGATGCGCATCCGTCATGCGATCCGCAAATCGCGTGAAAAAACGCCCGTCTGACTAAGGCCTGAGACTGATACAAATATAACAAAAAAAATAAAGAATACCAAAAAATGAAAAATGCAAATATAGAGCAGACAAGGTGAGGATCGATGTCATTATAGGAATAGCGTGGTATTATAATCAATATTAGGGCCTCTTGGTGTCAAAGTGTCCAACGTGTAGATCCAGCGCAGTTCCTTTTTAAGGAGACTTTTCTCACGATCACCACCACGCGGGAGGGGGGGGCACACAGTCGATCACCCTAAACCGTAGTTGGCCAACCGTGTGTCCACTCTCCACAAAGTGGCGCGAAACAAGTAATGATAGGTTCTTCGTGCGGATAGAGCTCTTGTGTCCATTAAAGGGGTGGTCTCGTGAAATCAAGTGGGAGTATACACTTCTGTATGGCCATATTAATGCACTTTGTAATATACATCGTGCATTAATTATGAGCCATACAGAAGTTATTCACTTACCTGCTCCGTTGCTGGCGTCCCCGTCTCCATGGATCCGTCTAAATTCGCTGTCTTCTGGCGATTTTAGACGCGCTTGCGCTGTGCGGTCTTCTCCGTGGTGAATGGGGCCGTTCGTGCCGGAGAGCTGGTCCTCGTAGCTCCGCCCCATCACGTGTGCCGATTCCAGCCAATCAGGAGGCTGGAATCGGCAATGGACCGCACAGAGCCCACGGTGCACCATGGGAGAAGACCCTCGGTGCATCGTGGGTGAAGATCCCGGCGGCCATCTTGGTAAGGTAAGTAAGAAGTCGCCGCAGAGCGGGGATTCGGGTAAGTACTAAACGTTTTTTTTTTTTAACCCATCCCTTGTGTTTGTCTCGCGCGGAACGGGGGGCCTATTGAAAAAAAAAAACAACCCGTTTCGGCGTGAGACAACCCCTTTAATTCTGGTACGAATTTCTAGAGTTGTTTCCCCCACGTATTTAGTCCACATGGGCAGCTCAGAAGGTAAATCACGTAAGAGGAAGAACACGTAAAGAAACCTCTTATCGAGAAGGCTGCACCTGTTGATGAATGGTGAAATGTATCACCTTTGGTCTTATTATTGCAGCAGGAGTACCCTAGGCACGGGAAATTCCCCGAACGGCGGGTTGATAGTAATGTTTGCTGTGATCCTGATTTCTTTTCATACATCGAATGTACCAAAATATCACACAAATTCTTACCCCTTTTATACGACATCATTGGGGGATTAGCAAACTCATCAATCTTGTCATCGGCCATAGATAACAACGACCAATGTTTCCTGAGAATAGTAGATATTTGTGTACTTACAGGACTGTATACAGACACCAAAGGAATCCGCCTTGGACCCTCCACCCTGGATCTAGAGGACAATAAATCAACACGTTGAACATTAATCAATCTCTGTGTGGCCATTGTGACTACGTTATTGGGATAGCCTCTGGCTAAAAATTTAGTGCACATCTGTGACAAGCGATTTCCTAACTTGTGGTCAATGGTGATACGTTTAACCCTAATCAACTGGCTCCATGGTAGAGACTTTACCATGGAGCGAGGGTGGAAGCTGTTATATTCTAATAGACTGTTACGGTCCGTTTCTTTGACATAAAGGTCAGTTTCCAACCTACCACCAACATTGGTTACCAAAAAATCCAAAAATGCAATTTCTTCTCTTGAGTACTTAAAAGTGAATTGAAGTTCCGGCCAGATGCCATTCAATTCCAAATGGAAGGCCATCAAGTCACTCTCGTTACCTCGCCACACCAGAAATATGTCATCAATGTAGCTGTGCCAGGAGACCACCATGGGCCAGAACAAAGACGTATACACAAAGTCTTCCTCAAACCTGTTCATGTAGATATTAGCGTAGGTTGGCGCTACGTTCGAGCCCATGGCGGTCCCCTGGCACTGTCTGTAATATTTGCCTGCGAAGAAAAAATAATTTTTAAACAGAATAAGTTCAAGCAGTGATAGAATCACATGTTCGCATTCGAGTGGCATATCAGACGATGTTAAATTATACCTCACTGCCTCTAATCCCTTTTCATGGGTGATTGATAGAGATGAGCGAGCACCAAAATGCTCGGGTGCTCGTTACTCGAGACGAACTTTTCGCGATGCTCGAAGGTTCGTTTCGAGTAACGAACCCCATTGAAGTCAATGGGCGACCCGAGCATTTTTGTATATCGCCGATGCTCGCTAAGGTTTCCATGTGTGAAAATCTGGGCAATTCAAGAAAGTGATGGGAACGACACAGCAACGGATAGGGCAGGCGAGGGGCTACATGTTGGGCTGCATCTCAAGTTCCCAGGTCCCACTATTAAGCCACAATAGCGGCAAGAATGCCCCCCCCCCCCCCAACAACTTTTACTTCTGAAAAGCCCTCATTAGCAAGGCACACCTTAGCTAAGCACCACACTACCTCCAACAGAGCACAATCACTGCCTGCATGACACTCCGCTGCCACGTCTCCTGGGTTACATGCTGCCCAACCCCCCCCTGCACGACCCAGTGTCCACAGCGCACACCAAATTGTCCCTGCACAGCCTTCAGCTGCCCTCATGCCACGCCACCCTCATGTCTATTTATAAGTGCGTCTGCCAGAGGAACCGCAGGCACACACTGCAGAGGGTTGGCACGGCTAGGCAGCGACCCTCTTTAAAAGGGGCGGGGCGATAGCCCACAATGCTGTACAGAAGCAATGAGAAATATAATCCTGTGCCACCGCCATCAGAAGCTGCACACGTGGGCATAGCAATGGGGAACCTATGTGCCACACACTATTCATTCTGTCAAGGTGTCTGCATGCCCCAGTCAGACCGCGGTTTTTAATTCATAGACACAGGCAGGTACAACTCCCTATTGTGAAGTCCCTGTGGACCGACAGCATGGGTGGCTCCCTGGAACCCACCGGCGGTACATAAAAATATCCCATTGCAGTGCCCATCACAGCTGAGGTAGTAATGTTATGTTTAATGCAGGTGGGCTTCGGCCCACACTGCATGCCCCAGTCAGACTGGGGTTCTTTAGAAGTGGAAAGATGCAGTTACAACTCCCTGTGGATCCACAGCATGGGTGGCTCCCTGGAACCCACTGGCGGTACATAAATATATCCCATTGCATTGCCCAGCACAGCTGATGTAAGGTCAGCTTTAATGCAGGTGGGCTAAAAATTAATTTGATTACACTGTAGGCGAGGGCCCCAAAAAATTGGTGTACCAACAGTACTAATGTACCTCAGAAAAATTGCCCATGCCCAACCAAGAGGGCAGGTGAAACCCATTAATCGCTTTGGTTAATGTGGCTTAATTGGTAACTAGGCCTGGAGGCAGCCCAGTTAAAATAAAAATTGGTTCAGGTGCACGTTTCAACGCTTTAATGAGCATTGAAACGTATAAAAATTGTTTAGAAAAATTATATGACTGAGCCTTGTGGGCCTAAGAAAAATTGCCCGTTCGGCGTGATTATGTAAGGTTTCAGGAGGAGGAGCAGGAGGAGGAGGAGGAATATTATACACAGATTGATGAAGCGAAAAGGTCCCCGTTTTGGATGGTGATAGAGAACAATGCTTCCATCCGCGGGTGCAGCCTACGTATTGTTTAGGTATCGCTGCTGTCCGCTGGTGGAGAAGAGAAGTCTGGGGAAATCCAGGCTTTGTTCATCTTGATGAGTGTAAGCCTGTCGGCACTGTCGGTTGACAGGCGGGTACGCTTATCCGTGATGATTCCCCCAGCCGCACTAAACGCCCTCTCTGACAAGACGCTAGCCGCAGGACAAGCAAGCACCTCCAGGGCATACAGTGCGAGTTCAGGCCACGTGTCCAGCTTCGACACCCAGTATTTGTAGGGGGCAGAGGCGTCAGGGAGGACGGTCGTGCGATCGGCTACGTACTCCCTCACCATCCTTTTACAGTGCTCCCGCCAACTCAGCCTTGACTGGGGACCGGTGACACAGTCTTGCTGGGGAGCCATAAAGCTGTCAAAGGCCTTAGAGAGTGTTCCCCTGCCTGCGCTGTACATGCTGCCTGATCTCCGCGCCTCCCCTGCTACCTGGGCCGCGGAAATGCGCCTTCTGCCACTAGCGCTGTCGGATGGGAATGTTACCATCAGTTTGTCCGCCAGGGTCCTGTGGTATAGCATCATTCTCGAACCCCTTTCCTCTTCGGGAATGAGAGTGGAAAGGTTCTCCTTATACCGTGGGTCGAGCAGTGTGTACACCCAGTAATCCGTAGTGGCCAGAATGCGTGTAACGCAAGGGTCACGAGAAAGGCATCCTAACATGAAGTCAGCCATGTGTGCCAGGGTACCTGTACGCAACACATGGCTGTCCTCACTCGGAAGATCACTTTCAGGATCCTCCTCCTCCTCCTCCTCCTCCTCTGGCCATACACGCTGAAAGGATGACAGGCAAGCTGCATCTGTCCCCTCAGCAGTGGGCCAAGCTGTCTCTTCCCCCTCCTCCTCATCCTCCTCATGCTCCTCCTCCTCCTCCTCAACGCGCTGAGATATAGACATGAGGTTGCTCTGACTATCCAGCGACATACTGTCTTCCCCCGCCTCCATTTCTGATTCCAAAGCGTCAGCCTTTATGCTTTGCAGGGAACTTCTCAAGATGCATAGCAGAGGAATGGTGACGCTAATGATTGCAGCATCGCCGCTCACCATCTGGGTAGACTCCTCAAATTTTCCAAGGACCTGGCAGATGGCTGCCAACCAGGGCCACTCTTCTGTAAATAATTGAGGAGGCTGACTCCCACTGCGCTGCCCATGTTGGAGTTGGTATTCCACTATAGCTCTACGCTGCTCATAGAGTCTGGCCAACATGTGGAGCGTAGAGTTCGACTGTGTGCGCACGTCGCACAGCAGTCGGTGCACTGGCAGATTAAACCGATGTTGCAGGGTCCGCAGGGTGGCAGCGTGCGTGTGGGGTTTGCGGAAATGTGCGCAGAGCTGGCGCACCTTTCCGAGCAGGTATGACAAGTGGGGGTAGCTTTTCAGAAAGCGCTGAACCACCAAATTAAAGACATGGGCCAGGCATGGCACGTGCGTGAGGCTGCCGAGCTGCAGAGCCGCCACCAGGTTACGGCCGTTGTCACACACGGCCATGCCCGGTTGGAGGCTCAGGGGCGCAAGCCAGCGGTCGGTCTGCTTTGTCAGACCCTGCAGCAGTTCGTGGGCCGTGTGCCTCTTCTCTCCTACGCTGAGTAGTTTCAGCACGGCCTGTTGACGCTTGCCCACTGCTGTGCTGCCACGCCGCGTGACACCGACTGCTGGCGACGTGCTGCTGCTGCTGACACATCTTGATTGCGAGACAGAGGTTGCATAGGAGGAGGAGGAGGGTGGTTTAGTGGAGGAAGCATACACCGTCGCAGATACCAGCACCGAGCTGGGGCCCGCAATTCGGGGGGTGGGTAGGACGTGAGCGGTCCCAGGCTCTGACTCTGTCCCAGCCTCCACTAAATTCACCCAATGTGCCGTCAGGGAGATATAGTGGCCCTGCCCGCCTGTGCTTGTCCACGTGTCTGTTGTTAAGTGGACCTTGGCAGTAACCGCGTTGGTGAGGGCGCGTACAATGTTGCGGGAGACGTGGTCGTGCAGGGCTGGGACGGCACATCGGGAAAAGTAGTGGCGACTGGGAACCGAGTAGCGCGGGGCCGCCGCCGCCATCATGCTTTTGAAAGCCTCCGTTTCCACAACCCTATACGGCAACATCTCCAGGCTGATCAATTTTGCAATGTGCACGTTTAACGCTTGAGCGTGCGGGTGCGTGGCGGCGTACTTGCGCTTGCGCTCAAACTGCGGCGCTAGCGACGTCTGGACGCTACGCTGAGAGACATTGCTGGATGGGGCCGAGGATAGCGGAGGTGAGGGTGTGGGTGCAGGCCAGGAGACGGTACTGCCTGTGTCATCAGAGGGGGGTTGGATCTCAGTGGCAGGTTGGGGCACAGGGGGAGAGGCAGGGGTGCAAACCGGAGGCGGTGAACGGGCATCGTCCCACCTTGTGGGGTGCTTGGCCATCATATGCCTGCACATGCTGGTGGTGGTGCCTCCCCAGCTGATCTTGGCGCGACAAAGGTTGCACACCACTGTTCGTCGGTCGTCAGGCGTCTCTGTGAAAAACTGCCACACCGTAGAGCACTTTGACCTCTGCAGGGTGGCATGGCGCGAGGGGGCGCTTTGGGAACCAGTTGGTGGATTATTCGGTCTGGCCCTGCCTCTACCCCTGGCCACCGCAGTGGCTCGGCCTGTGCCCACACCCTGACTTGGGCCTCCGCGTCCTCGCCCGCGTCCACGTCCTATAGGCCTACCCCTACCCCTCAGCATGGTGTATTAGCAGTAGTGCAGAAACAGAACGCTGTAATTAAATGTGCCGCTTATTGGCCTGTGGTTGGAGGCTGACTTCGTTTACGGAACCCCAGGAAATAATTTTGCGCAAGCCTGCTGTAACACTTAGTTGGCTGCGTATTTATTTGGAGAAATTTTACCCCCAGCAGACACGGACCCACAACACTGAGCAGAGTGACAGGCAGGCCAAATAGATTTTTTTCAAATCTTTTTTTGCAAAAGGACCACTGCGTATATTCAATCTATAAGATGTCTTCTGGCCCTGCCTACACAATTCTGTCCCTGGAGTATTACTGCAGGGCGCAATGCTCTGCACGGCCGATATACCGGAAAAAAAAAAAATGCAACACTGCTAACAGCAGCCTCCACACTACTGCACACGGTTAGATGTGGCCCTAAGAAGGACCGTTGGGGTTCTTGAAGCCTACACTAACTCCTAACACTCTCCCTACAGCAGCTCCAACACGATAGCACTGTCCCTCAGCTAACTCACAACGCATCTGAGGCGAGCCGTGAGAGGGGCCGATTTTTATACTCGGGTGACACCTGATCGCCCCAGCCACTCACTGCAGGGGGTTGGTATAGGGCTTGAACGTCGCAGGGGGAAGTTGTAATGCCTTCCCTGTCTTTCAATTGGCCAGAAAAGCGTGCTAACGTCTCTGAGAGGAAAGTGAAAGTAACCCGAACATCGCGTGGTACTCGTTACGAGTAACGAGCATCTCGAACACGCTAATACTCGAACGAGCATCAAGCTCGGACGAGTACGTTCGCTCATCTCTAGTGATTGACGTGTACAAAGACGTCACGTCAAAGGAGGCCAAGATTACGTCGTCTGTAACTACCATTTTGCCCAAGATTGTTAAAAAGTCACTGGTGTCTTTGATATAAGAGGCGCCTGAAGTGGCAAATCTTCGCAGTACCTTGTCCAAAAAGATAGATGTATGGTTAAATAATGATCCTCTCCCCGAGACGATCGGGCGTCCGGGAGGATTCACAAGAGATTTATGAATCTTTGGCAATGCGTAGATGGTTGGCACAACCGGCGTAGTTACATACAGAAAATCATGTAGGGCTTGATCTATATTGCCCTCCATTACAGCATCAAACAATATATTCCGTAGAAGAGTCTGATACTGACTAGTTGGGTTGTTAGACAATGGTTCATACACATCAGAGTCTGCTAGCTGTCGAGAAATCTTAGCTTCATATAGAATCGAGTCCATCACCACCACAGCCCCACCCTTATCGGCGGGCTTGATGGTGATGGATCCATCTCGTGACAATAGTCTGAGCGCACGACACTCCTCACCCGTAAGGTTAGATGTCGGCATTAACAAGGGAGATATACGTCTCAACAATATGGTTGTTGTTTGGTGGTTGGAACTTACTCTTATTGTAAATACCATATTTATGCAAGGTCAAAGGTTCTTGACCTATAGGATTAAGGTCAACCATGTCGCTAGGGGTGTCCACTTTAGATTGTTCAGAAAAGAAGGACTTTAGACACAGTCTCCTAAAGAAGCCCCGTAGACTTAAATCAATCTCAAACCAGTCTATTTGTGGGGTTGGACAGTAGGACAAACCTTTTGACAAGACTTGGATTTCGACCTCCGAGAGTGTCCTGGACGAGATGTTTACCACTAGGTTGATTGCGTCGTTGTCTTTTTGTTGCTGGATCGTGTGGTCCTGCTTTGTGACCCTCTTTCTCCATCTTGCGTGCTTTCTTCCCCCTCTGTGAAGCAGTTTATGGTGACGTTTTTCATCCTCCCGTGATTGGATGGACCCGATCCTAAAAAATGAACTGATCTGTTAGAACCCTGTGAGGATTCATTGGTTGACTCGGAACCGGCCGAGGAGAAACCAAACGCTGTCTCCTTAGGTTGCTTCCTTCTAGATGTATACCGGCCACGTCTGGATGTTCGCGTATTGCGTTCACTTTTGGACATGCGCCAGCTATATATGCAACCCTTTTCATAGTCATCAAGGTCGTGAAACCACTTAGTGCGTTTTACTGACTCCATGTCCTCTTTGAATTTCTGCAGTGTTACATCAGTCTTTTTGAGCACTGTGGTCCACTGCTCAGTGGGTATCTTAGTATTGATCTGCTCCTCAATGCTTGCAATGTTATTCAAACATGTGGCCGCTTCCATCTGTAGATGTTCTATATGTCAGATGAAGATCTGTAACAGATGTTTTCAAATTGCAGGCAAAAATTGGCATTATCAGGTAGGAGAGTGGGTCTAAGGTGTGACTGCAGTCCACGTGGGATTCTCTTAACCTTAAAATATTCGGATAAGGTAACCATATGGAGGTTGAGGGACACGTACCTCTTTTTTTCCATTTCCCACTTCCGTTGTAATATATCAAGTGACGGGGTATTGAGAAAAGTCCCGTCAAAGCTTGTCCCAGCGAGGATCCTGTTTGTTTATATTCTCCTGTATACAGTGATATAGAACATGCTGGTATAACCTGGGTATCTCCTGTATATAATCATATATATACAGCTGGTATAAGTTATATACCTCCTTTATATAGTAATATGGAGCATGCTGGTATAACCTAGGTATCTCCTGTATATAATTATATATGTACAGCTGATATAAGATATACATCTCCTGTATATAGTGATATGAAGCATGCTGGTATAACCTGGGTATCTCCTGTATATTATTATATATGTACAGCTGGTATAAGTTATACATCTCCCTGTATATAGTAATATGGAGCATGCTGGTATAACCTGGGTATCTCCTGTATATAATTATATATGTACAGCTGGTATAAATTATACTTTTCCTGTATATAGTGATATGAAGCATGCTGGTATAACCTGGGTATCTCCTGTATATAATTATACGTGTACAGCTGGTATAAGTTATACATCTCCTGTATATACTGATATGGAGCATGCTGGTATAACCTGGGTATCTCCTATACATAATTATATATGTACAGCTGGTATAAGTTATACATCTCCCTGTATATAGTGATATGGAGCATGCTAGTATAACCTGGGTATCTCCTGTATATAATTATATATGTACAGCTGGTATAAGTTATACATCTCCTGTATACAGTGATATGGAGCATGCAGGTATAACCTGGGTATCTCCTGTATGTAATTATATATGTGCAGCTGGTATAAATTATACTTTTCCTGTATATAGTGATATGAAGCATGCTGGTATAACCTGGGTATCTCCTGTATATAATTATATATGTGCAGCTGGTATAAGTTATACATCCTGTATATAGTGATATGGAGCATGCTGGTATAACCTGGGGATCTCCTGTATATAATTATATATGTACAGCTGGTATAAGTTATACATCTCCTGTATATAGTGATATGGATCATGCTGGTATAACCTGGGGATCTCCTGTATATAATTATATATGTACAGCTGGTATAAATTATACATCTCCTGTATATAGTAATATGGAGCATGCTGGTATAACCTGGGTATCTCCTCTATATAATTATATATGTACAGCTGGTATAAGTTATACATCTCCTGTATACAGTAATATGGAGCATGCTGGTATAACCTGGGCATCTCCTGTATATAATTATATATGTACAGCTGGTATAAGTTATACATCTCCCTGTATACAGTGATATGGAGCATACTGATATAACCGGGGTATCTCCTGTATATAATTATATATGTACAGCTGGTATAAGTTATACATCTCCCTGTATACAGTGATATGGAGCATGCTGGTATAACCTGGGTATCTCCTGTATATAATTATATATGTACAGCTGGTATCAGTTATACATCTCCTGTATACAGTGATATGGAGCATGCTGGTATAATCTGTGTGTCTCCTGTATATAATTATATATGTACAGCTGGTATAAGTTATACATCTCCCTGTATACAGTGATATGGAGCATGCTGGTATAACCTGGGTATCTCCTGTATATAATTATATATGTACAGCTGGTATAAGTTATACATCTCCTGTATATAGTGATATGGACCATGCTGATATAACCTGGGGATCTCCTGTAAATAATTATATATGTACAGCTGGTATAAATTATACTTTTCCTGTATATAGTGATATGGAGCATGCTGGTATAACCTGGGTATCTCCTGTATATAATTATATATGTGCAGCTGGTATAAGTTATACATCTCCTGTATATAGTGCTATGGAGCATGCTGGTATAACCCGGGTATCTCCTGTATATAATTATATATGTGCAGCTGGTATAAGCTATACATCTCCCTGTATACAGTGATATGCAGAATGCTGGTATAATCTGTGTGTCTCCTGTATATAATTATATATGTGCAGCTGGTATAAATTATACTTTTCCTGTATATAGTGATATGGAGCATGCTGCTATAACCTGGGTATCTCCTGTATATAATTATATATGTACAGCTGGTATAAGTTATACATCTCCCTGTATATAGTGATATGGAGCATGCTGGTATAACCTGGGTATCTCCTGTATATAATTATATATGTGCAGCTGGTATAAATTATACTTTTCCTGTATATAGTGATATGTACCATGCTGGTATAACCTGGTTATCTCCTGTATATAATTATATATGTACAGCTGGTATAAGTTATACATCTCCTGTATATAGTGATATGGACCATGCTGCTATAACCTGGGTATCTCCTGTATATAATTATATATGTACAGCTGGTATAAGTTATACATCTCCTGTATATAGTGATATGGACCATGCTGGTATAACCTGGGCATCTCCTGTATATAATTATATATGTGCAGCTGGTATAAGTTATACATCTCCCTGTATACAGTGATATGGAGCATGCTGGTATAACCTGGGTATCTCCTGTATATAATTATATATGTACAGCTGGTATAAATTATACTTTTCCTGTATATAGTGATATGGAGCATGCTGGTATAACCTGGGCATCTCCTGTATATAATTATATATGTACAGCTGGTATAAGTTATACATCTCCTGTATATAGTGCTATGGAGCATGCTGGTATAATCTGTGTGTCTCCTGTATATAATCCCACATGTTACACTCAATTTTACACTGCATTTGGTTTAAAAAAAGTGCATGTATTGTTTAAATCAACATGCGTGTGTTTAATACGGTAGTATGTGCAGTTATTTTATGTGTTTTTTTATTGTGGTTCATATATTCAAGAACACCTGAGCCCATGACTGCAGGCTGGTGCCGGCCTCACAGGGCTATAAGTGTAAAACGCCGTGTGGGTGATGCATCATTTCACCGCTGTGGATCCATCGGAGGATGCATCTATCTCACATACGCCGTCATGCACAGTCCACCTGGTTTTTTTCTTTGCTTTCACTTCCTGCGCTGCTGCTTCGCAATGGCGCGTATACACACTACCGATACGCCATGATTGATTACAATGCTCTCTCGTAATACACCACAAAATACTGCAGGTTTTTTTGCGTTCGCGTTTTAGGTAATTCCTAGTTGCAAATGTGAGCGGATCTTCATATGGCAATGTATTTGATGGAAAGCTTATGCCGAGGGGCTAGATCATGTATGTATTCATTTTGCAACTGCATGGAGCTTGTTATAGGTACGGGTACAAGGTATTATTGTATCTTGATGCCACCAGAAGCTAGGGGCTGAGTTGGGTTAGAGGAGTAAACGCCCCCTGTCAAGCCCCTAGCTTCCGATTCGATCCGCAGTCAGTCTTGTGCAGATTCCCAAGCTGTGGGAGCCTGTGAATACCCCGATGGGTCTCCACAATTTCGGGTCCCTGCACCAGTGTATACTCTCCCTTCTGGCTCCTGCATTGTCACCTCCAGACCCAGAGTCTGTGTCCCCGTCGCCCCGGTGGCCGGTACTGTGGTGAAAGGGCATGTGGAATTTTGCTCTAGCCCAGAGCATTGGGCCTGGCCGCTGCAGACACAGGATGTCCCTTCGTGAAGATGAAGAGTGAGATGAGTGCAGCGGCAGAGGTGATGCTAGCGCATATTGGAGCCGACATGGAGCGTCAGAGCGGTGTCGGGGGGCCCCGGCTGCAGAGGAAGCAGGGGAGATGGGAGTCGCAATGGAGCGTCAGAGTGTTGACAGCGGGCCGGCGGCGGCTGCAGCGGACGCAGGTGGAAGGACAGCGGAGATTAGTTATGAGCGCCGCGGCAGGAGAGACAGCAACGCACTTGGGAGCCGACATGGAGGCTGAGAGAGTTGTCAGTGGCCTCGGCTGCAGGGGCCACAGGGGGAAGGGCAGTGGAGCCCAGTAATCAGCGTGCTGGCAGGCGGGATACAGTAGCGCAGATGGAAGTCTGGCGGGCCCCACACAGGCACTCCACTGGAAATGTGCCGGGTAGGACGGGACAGCACACTAACAAAGAGCCAATCAGGAGCTAGGAGTGTGACAGGGCCGTCCCTCTATCTAAGCCCTGTCACACCCCTAGCTTCCGGTGGCATCAAGTTACAATAGTACCTGGGTACAAGTGGGCAGGGCAAGCTGAACTTTTGCACTGGAGCCCCTGAGCCTTTAGTTACGCAGGTGGTGAAGAAATTGGATTGTAAAGGGTTAAGGCGCAAACAGGTTGGGTCACTAAGGGGTTAACGCCATTGTGTAGAACAAGAGACTTAATGAATTCTCCATCATCTTCAAGATACTAGTTTGCTGTCAGTCAACGAAAATAGTCTTGCTTACATTCAGAGACAGCAAGCATGTCCATTACTAGTCCTGGATACACCTGACTGTCTTCTGTGAGCTATTAGTAATGGCATGAGTGGCGTAACTAAAGTGGTCGTCAGTTGTGATCAGGTCCCTGAGCTAGGGTGGTTGCCACAATGGCAGTCAGGGCTGCCCTCACCCCAAGCATCGGGCATTGCTATATAATCTTTCTTCCCACTTACAGATTGCACAGGGTTACGTCTGCAGAAAACAAGTGATCTCATTCACTGACAGCAAACAGAGATCTTGAAAATGCTGAAAGGATTGAAACACAGTTATACGATTAATAATTAAAAAAACTTTACTTGGACTTTTCTATTTTGATTGATTTTCCTCCATCTTCCCATTCTCTTCTCCCCGGTAACTGCTGATTGACCTGCAGGACCGGTCTGCTCCCGCTGCTGTCTGCTCTGGTTTAGCCGCTTTATTATGGCAGCGACTCAAAAAAAATATTGTCCGTCCTTAATGGATTAGAAATCGAGTCCATTTCAGGCAGACATTAGTGCGAGTTACCGGAGGCAGGTTCATGAAATGCTGACACACCATAAAGGTTCCCATAGAACTGTGTAGTGGAGAGATATAAAGGGTTAAATAGGCTGTCCGGGACTTTCACTATTGACCTTTCTTCAGGATGAGTCCGCAATGAATGAAGTACCCTTCCAGCATGTGAAGCGCTCATTCATTTCAGTGAGACTGCTGGAGATAGCAGAGTACAAGCGCTCCTCTACAGGGGGTCCAGTAAGTTTTCACACCTAATCCTCTCAGTATTTCCCCCACACGCCCAGTTGAGCTGTTTACTCAGGTGGTCATATGTTTAACCCCTTGAGTGGCAGGTTTCCTACCACCCTGTCGTGCCCACCAAGGGCAGGTTTTTTAAAATGGTCTAATCATTGAATTTCAACTAATTTTGCAGTTGCGTCTCAAGAGCCATTTTTCCATTGACATGGCCATATGAGGGCTTGTTTTTTGCGGGACAAGTTTTGATTTTTTTTAAACGGGGGAGGAAAAAAAGAAATGGGGGAAAAAAGAAAAAAAGGGGCCATGTCATTAAGGGGTTAAATAATGTATTAACTTCCTTCTCTGGGTCATTACGATGCACGGATACCACATGTGTGATTGTATTTTTGATTTTTTACAAAGTAAAGGGAGACAAGTGTTTTTATTATTTTTTTTATAATTTTTTAACTTTTTTTTTTATTTTAATTTTTTGTCCTTTTAGGGGACTTCCACAGGGACCCATCAGGACCCCCTGATCACATTCCGGGGGTCCGATGGTGACAGCCCTTTACATGCTGCAATGACAGCCCTTTACATGCTGCAGTGACAGCCCTTTACATGCTGCAGTGACAGCCCTTTACATGCTGCAGTCACATAGACTGCAGCATGTAAAGGGTTAACACAGCAGAGATCGGAGGTTTTCTCTGATCTCTGCTGTAAGAGCTGGTACCTAGCTGTCCTCTGACAGCTAACAACCAGCTCTCCCTGCCACAGAGACCATAGGCTTGCTTCTGACAAGCCGATGGTCTCTATGGCAACCTGTAAACAAAGCAGTAGATTGCCGGAATATCGGCAATATCTTCTGCTGGTTTTTCAAAGTCCTGCACTGCTCTATGTGGGTCTGTGCAGGCAGAGCACACTGTCACAGCTTGTGGCATTGTGCTCTGCAGCTCCCATAGTGATACATAGCCCGGAAATCTTCCGGGCTATGTTGCTATGAGCAGTGGAGCTCGTCCCGGAAAATTTCCGGGCGTGCCACTCAAGGGGTTAAGCGAGGCTTATGTGGCCAGGAGAATTCCATTGTCTTCTCCCTGCATGAGGAAACAGTGTACTATAATAATAATCTTTATTTGTATAGCGCCAACGTATTCCGCAGTGCTTTCAGGCATGGATAAATGCAAAACAATACAACAATTACAATATAAGGTACATTGGGTTAGACACAAATGGGTTGGGGGTGGTACAGGAGGTGCAGGGGGTGGGGAACACAGGCAATAGGAAATTTTATGTACAGATCATTTATCAGAAGGCAAACAGGGTGGAGCAGTGTACTCATTGTGTATGCAAAGCAAACACAATGAGTACTTTGAAACAAATTTCTTTTAAATGCCAAGGGATGGTTTTTATGTGGGCTAAAAACCTGTGGCAAACGACAAGTGAGCGACTAGTGCCCAACTGCCTACATTTACACATCACGATTATCGCTCACTTTGGGCCATTTGAACGCATTTTGAGTGATAATCGTTCTGTGTTAAAGTGCCCTAAGCCGCTCCTGTGTTGTCTTGGCCGTGGTCTTAGGGTCATTGTCTTGTTGGAAGGTGACCCTTCTGCCCGGTTGGACATCCCTTGTGGTCTGGATCAGTTTTTCATTATCTCTGTACTTTGCTCCATTCAGATTTCTGTAGTACCCCAGAGTTGGATACTCCTGCACATCCTGTGTAGATTACAGTGTTAGTAATTCCCAAAATGACGGCCGGAAGAAACTGAATTTTAACTGCGACACAAGTTTTCAAAATGGCTCCTAAGTGCTCCCCACTGACCGGTCTCCTCGTCCCATAGGAGTCTACGCAGTGGCCAACGTATTGCGCGCAGAAAGATAGTTCCAGGACTATCTTTGCTGCTCTGCATAAAAGCGCCTGGCGCTATATTTGCGGGCCGGGCACTTTTACACCACGGGAATATGCCTGTATGATCTGATACATTGGAAAACGGCGTCCAGTATACGCTCGTGTGAATAAGCCCTGAGGTGGAGATCTAACTCCACTTTATCCATTGTAAATGTATTTAGCATAGCCACACAATTGCTCTGTAAGTCATAAAAGTTGACTAATTACACATCTTCCCAGAAATAAACATTAAGGGCCATTTACACGCAATGATTATTGTTTAAAATTCATTCAAACGACCGTAAATGAGCGATAATTGTTGTGTGTAAATATTACCATTTAATTAAAAATCCATTGTTCAGACCGCATGCTGTGTTCTCCATGGGAGCTGGAGATTACATTGTATTCTTTCAGCAGCCCTTGCAAAAACAATGGAGCTGATTGCAGAGCTTAGATCACCTGCTGTGTTCTGCAAACTGCTCCTGGAGGCTTATTTACATGCAAATAAAGCTGATAAAGTGTTAATGGACATTAGTTGGACAGATCCAGTTTTAATTAGAAACGGAAATCAATTAAACGGACGTGAAATGGAAATAAATGGGAAACATTCCTTCATTTTTGTTTAATGGTTCTATTGTTAAGTTCATATGGGCTAGTGAGCACCGGACCCACACAAACGTTACTAGGGAACACCAGGTGAACCAACCACCAATTAACACCTCTCCCTATCTTCTACAAAGTAAGATGACGAAGGAGCTACCTGAGCGGGGACATCGCCTCAATAGGGGGCAGCCCAGCGGGTTTCAGATCTGGGCCCTTGCTGCCCCTAGGAACACATGCACCCAGGCTAAGACACATACACATGCCACCACCAACAGGAATGACTGGACAAGATAAGAAGACACACAGAGCCAGAATCACACCATACAGCAGCAAACATGCACATACTATTAGCAGATGTTAATGCTATAAATGCCAGGTATTTGTTGATATTTTGGCCAAAATATGGAACCTTCGGGCCACGTCATGGCTCCTGGCTATACCGCTAATCCCTACACTAATCAGGAGTCCAGGGACAGCTGACCACACCCACACCTGGGAAGACAGCTGACCACACCCACACCTGGGAGGACAGCTGACCACACCCACACCTGGGAAGACAGCTGACCACACCCACACCTAGGAGGACAGCTGACCACAGCCACACCTGGGAAGACAGTTTTTATGTATACTGACCTAGAGTGATTGGCTGACTAGAGACACACACACCCAGCCAGCACAATCCCAACACCTGAGTAGGAAAGCTCCAGAGAACCTGTAGTACCACAGATCCCAAGAGACAGATGTAACATCTGTCAAATGTATCAATTAAAATATATATATATGCATTTTCCATTTATTTCTGTGTTTCTTCCATTTTTCAGCATTTTGGTTGTGGTCTTCATTGTCTCCTGCCCTCTGTGCATCCTAAGAAAAAAAGGAAAATGAAAAACAGATGAAAATGAATTGTTTCCCATTTTTCTCTGTCTCCCATTGACTACAATAGAAGAAAAAACAAACCCGGTTTTGTTCTGTTTGTGGAACTTGAAACTAAAGTGTCGCAGTTTTTGCTTTCATTCCAGTGTGGAAAACAGAATGGAAATGTAAAATACAGGAACAGAAGCTGCAGGACTTCAGATTAAATACAGTTTACACAGCAGAACAGCGAGACAGAAAGCATCAGGGCTGGTGTGAAAAGGCCATAACAGGTCAAGATAAACTCCAAACGTGTCGCGAATTGTAATACTCAATCAACAAGCTTTATAAACAGAAGACACTTGACAGTGGCACTGCAGAGATGGGTCCGGATTGGCTCCCAGCTCAACCAATCTCCCACAACCTCCATCTAATGTAAGGGGCTCAGATGATGTTCCTCTGGATGGTATAAGGGTGACCTCTACTGGCCGTCATACATTTCTGCATTCTGTACATTTCCCTATGGAGTATTGCATTCTACTTCACATTGGCTGCAAAGATCAGGTGGGATGTCTGGAGGAGGCATTGCCGGGAGAGAGAACTGCAAGAGGAGTGAGAAGTCAGCTGAGGGAGCTGAGACATGTCCTGGAAATTCTGTGCCTGCTAGAGAGGGTCAGTTGTACGAGAAAGGAGGCAGTCTGTAACTAAATAGTGCCGCCCCCTAACACGGCAGAACCGACGTCGCTGAAAGAACGAAGCTGCAAGGATTACAGCTAGAGAGACTGCTGCAGAGAGTTCACATGTCCCTCAGCTCTGTACATCTGGGTCTCCCCAACAGACGTCCAAAGAAGCTTCACCTATGCTATGGTACCAAACATGCTGTAGATATGTACCGTAAGTGAGGTGGGTCCTCAGAAAAAGGTCCAACGTCTGCACACAGGTAGGGACTTAAAAGCAGGCCTACCAGTTAAAGGATGCAAGCTCTAGCCAACACCATAGGAACACGTATTCATCCGCCAGTTGCGGACAAGATATTGGACAACATTTGCGCTACCTTTGGACTGTGGATAGGCAACCATCATCGCTGGGTTGACACATTCGGTGGTACCACTGCATGTTTTATAATTGAGGGGTACTGCTGACTTTTGTGATTTATACAAGAGTGTTATAATATTCTGCGCACGTTACAGTCACGTGTATTCTAAGTTAGTGTTAGTGAGGTCATCCAACGGTTCTAGAACAACGGCATACCGCTTGTCTACGACCAGAAGCTTCTACTGCCAACTTATTCGCCAGGCCTATTTGTTCTAATATGTATTTTGTAAGCCTGGTGTCCGCATCACATTCTGGTTCCTGTGTCACCTGCCCCAACTACAACACTAACCCTCGACCCATCAAGAAAGACCTAGACAATGGACTGGATTAAATTGGCCACAATAGCCATTTTATGAACACATTTTTTAAACATAAAACAAGCAAATAATTAAAATATATATCTACTAGCTGATATACCCGGCTTCGCCCGAGTTAATTTGGTCCTGGTGTTTATCTGGTGTTCACACGGAAAATCTTATGAAGGCGTGGTTACTTTAGAGATACCGGGAAAAAATATGTTCACCATTTTACATGGTTCTTTGCATTACCCAGGAAACACCACGTGGAGGTAACTATGAGACATTTCCTTTATATAAAATGACATCGGGAAGTGAGAGAATTAGATTCCGTATGTAAAATTTGGACGCTAATTCTTTTGCACTTAGAATTGAATAATCAAGTTGGGAACTCTTTACTTTTCCTATTTATGACATAATCAATGCTCGTGCCAAATTTCAAGTTTCTATGACATTGGGAAGTGAGAGATTTAGATTTCGTATGTAAAATGTGGATGCTTATTCTTTTGCGCTTAGAATTGAACAATCGAGGTGGGACCCATTAGCTTTTCCTATTTATGACATAATCAATGCTCGTGCCAAATTTCAAGTTCCTACGACATCAAGAAGTGAGAGAATTAGATTCCGTACATAAAATTTGGACGCTAGTTCTTTTGCACTTAGAATTGAATAATCGAGTTTGGACCTCTTTACTTTTCCTATTTTGGACATAATCTATGCTTGTGCCAAATGTCATTTTTCTACGACATCGGGAAGTTGGAGAATTAGTGGCCAGTGAATGAGTGAGTCAGTCAGTGAGTCAGTCAGTGAGTCAGTGAGGGCTTTCATCTTTATATATGTAGATATAACCATAAATAAAGGAGTATTAACTCAACACACCGCCTGCAACAAACATGACACTAAATGATATGAGGGAACTTGGAGCTACAAGGTCTGGCTGATGATTTGTCCACCTCCTTTAATTACCCCCAGCCACAAGCTCGGGCACCACTACCCATGGCAGATGGCTCAATTCCATCAACCATAACGTTTCTTGGGACACCACCCAGTGGGAACCCAAAATAAGCCAGACCAGAACTGCAAAGACAACCACTATGTCTGCCCACACCAATTTTACACCAAATCTGAGGACCACCACCCAGCTTCTATGATGAGAGGGTCCTCCAATCTTCAGTTACCCTGAACTAACACTCTTCAACAGCCCCAGGGACCCACTGCACACCCATACCCCGGCCAGAACAACCAAGCCCACCAAAAGAAAGGAGGGAGGGTGGGACACTGTAAATCACTGCCATTATAATGACCTCTCAGAGCTAAGGGGGCACCTTAAATACCTCCTCCCCCCCTCCCACTCTTCCATCACCTGCTCTCCTCCCCTTCCTGCAGACCGTCACATTCTCTTCCCCTACCTTCGCCCATATTCGGCTTCCCTCTTAAAGCGCCCCACTACATGTCATGCCCAGAATACCAACAGGAGGCAGAATATTCACATGTCAGGCTATCTATTTACTTGTGAGTCCATGCAATACATAATCAGAGACGAAACTGGAGGTGAGCTGCAGGGGCTACAATGTGAGCAAACCCTGAACAGCTGAAGCATGTTAACTGGGAGCGGGATCGCACCGTGTTTGATGGAGAGGTTTTTTTATAGTAGAAGAGAACTTTTACTTTTTCTTTCCAGGTAGAAACGTATACAGTGAAAATAAACTCATTGTCAGTAAATATATATATATAATCTCACACACTCGTTGTCAGTAACCTCCCTCCCCTAGAAGTTGTCGGATGGATGAAACTTTCTCTGTGCGATTGTAACGGTGATATAAGGGGTTACAATATCAGAGCAAAAGAACCATTTATTGTTGAGAACCGACCCCTTGTAGGTAGGCTCTAGTACCCTGTTGTACTGCCTCTAGCTTGGATACAAGATGTGATACGGGTGGGCATGGAGGCTCTAGTACCCTGTTGTACCGCCTCTAGCTTGGATACAAGATGTGATACAGGCAGGCATGGAGGCTCTAGTACCCTGTTGTACTGCCTCTAGCTTGGATACAAGATGTGATATGGGAGGTCATGGAGGCTCTAGTACCCTGTTGTACCACCTCTAGCTTGGATACAAGATGTGATACGGGGAGCATGGAGGCTCTAGTACCCTGTTGTACTGCCTCTAGCTTGGATACAAGATGTGATACAGGCAGGCATGGAGGCTCTAGTACCCTGTTGTACCGCCTCTAGCTTGGATATAAGATGTGATACGGGTGGGCATGTAGGCTCTAGTACCCTGTTGTACCGCCTCTAGCTTGGATACAAGATGTGATATGGGAGGTCATGGAGGCTCTAGTACCCTGTTGTACCACCTCTAGCTTGGATACAAGATGTGATACGGGGAGCATGGAGGCTCTAGTACCCTGTTGTACTGCCTCTAGCTTGGATACATGATGTGATACAGGCAGGCATGGAGGCTCTAGTACCCTGTTGTACCGCCTCTAGCTTGGATACAAGATGTGATACGGGCAGGCATGGAGGCTCTAGTACCCTGTTGTACTGCCTCTAGCTTCGATACGAGATGTGATACGGGCGGCCATGGAGGCTCTAGTACCCTGTTGTACCGCCTCTAGCTTGGATACATGATGTGATACAGGCAGGCATGGAGGCTCTAGTACCCTGTTGTACCGCCTCTAGCTTGGATACAAGATGTGATACGGGCAGGCATGGAGGCTCTAGTACCCTGTTGTACTGCCTCTAGCTTCGATACGAGATGTGATACGGGCGGCCATGGAGGCTCTAGTACCCTGTTGTATTACCTCCAGCTTGGATACAAAATGTGATATGGGGTGGGGCTTGAAGGCTCTAGAATCCGATTGCACCAAATCTAGCTTAGCTACAAGATGTGATACGGGGGGCATGGAAGCATCTTTTTTGCATGGAAGCTCTAACATCTTTTTGCACTGCCTCTAGCTTAAATACAAGATGTAATACGTGTGGCCATGGAAGTTAGAAATGTGATACTTGTAGGCATGGAGGCTATAAGACCCTATTGTATGGCCTCTAGCTCAGATACAAGCTGTGATATGTGGGGCATGGAGGATCTAGTAATCTGTGCTAGCACCTCTAGTTTGGATACAATATGTGATATGGATGGGCATAGAGACTCTAGTATCCTGTTGTACCGCCTCTAGCTTGGATCCAAGATGTGATACAGAGCGGGCATGGAGGCTCTAGTACCCTGTTGTACCTCTAGTTTGGATACAATATGTGATATGGATGGGCATAGAGACTCTAGTACCCTGTTGTACCGCCTCTAGCTTGGATCCAAGATGTGACACGGGTGGGCATGGAGGCTCTAGTACCGTGTTGTACCGCCTCTAGCTTGGATAAAATATGTGATGCAGGCGGCCTTGTAAGCCCTCGTACCCTGTTGTGCCACCTCTTTCTTAGATACAAGATGTGATGAGGGGGGGTTGGAGGCCTTAGTACCCTGTTGTACCACTTCTAGCTTGGATACAAGATGTGATACAGGCGGGCATGGAGGCTCTAGTACCCTGTTGTACTGCCTCTAGCTTGGATACAAGAAGTGATACGGGCAGGCATGGAGGCTCTAGTACCCTGTTGTACCACCTCTAGCTTGGATACAAGATGTGATACAGGCAGGCATGGAGGCTCTAGTACCCTGTTGTACCACCTCTAGCTTGGATACAGGATGTGATACAGGCAGGCATGGAGACTCTAGTACCCTGTTGTACCGCCTCTAGCTTCGATATGAGATGTGATACAGGCAGGCTTGGAGGCTCTAGTACCCTGTTGTATTACCTCCAGCTTGGATACAAAATGTGATATGGGGTGGGGCTTGGAGGCTCTAGAATTCGTTTGTACCAAATCTAGCTTAGCTACAAGATGTTATACGGGGGGCATGGAAGCTCTAACATCTTTTTGCACTGCCTCTAGCTTAAATACAAGATGTAATATGTGGGGCATGGAGGCTCTAGTAATCTGTGCTAGCACCTCTAGCTTGGATACAAGATATGATACAGGCAGGCATGGGGGCTCTAGTACCCTGTTGTACCTCTAGTTTGG
This sequence comes from Eleutherodactylus coqui, assembly GCF_035609145.1. Lineage (NCBI taxonomy): Eukaryota > Metazoa > Chordata > Amphibia > Anura > Eleutherodactylidae > Eleutherodactylus > Eleutherodactylus coqui. The sequence continues at coordinate 11,628,580 of NC_089839.1, forward strand.
ATACAATATGTGATATGGATGGGCATGGAGGCTCTAGTACCCTGTTGTACCGCCTCTAGCTTGGATAAAATATGTGATGCAGGCGGCCTTGTAAGCCCTCGTACCCTGTTGTGCCACCTCTTTCTTAGATACAAGATGTGATGAGGGGGGGTTGGAGGCCCTAGCACCCAGTTGTACCGCTTCTAGCTTGGATACAAGATGTGATACGGGCGGGCATGGAGGCTCTAGTACTCTGTTGTACTGCCTCTAGCTTGGATACAAGATGTGATATGGGGGCGTGGAGGCTCTATTACCCTGTTGTACCGCCTCTAGCTTGGATACAAGATGTGATATGGGAGGCATGGAGGCTCTAGTACCCTGTTATACAGCTTCTACCTTTGATACAAGATGTGATATGGGGGGGTCATGGAGGCTCTAGTCCCCTGTTGTACCGCCTCTAGCTTGGATACAAGATGTTATACGGGGGCATGGAGGCTCTAGTACCCTGTTGTACTGCCTCTAGCTTGGATAGAAGATGTGATATGGGCAGGCATGGAGGCTCTAGTACCCTGTTGTACCGCCTCTAGCTTGGATACAAGATGTTATACGGGGGCATGGAGGCTCTACTACCCTGTTGTACTGCCTCTAGCTTGGATACAAGATGTGATACAGGCATGCATGGAGGCTCTAGTACCCTGTTGTACTGCCTCTAGCTTGGATACAAGATGTGATATGGGCAGACATGTAGGCTCTAGTACCCTGTTGTACCACCTCTAGCTTGGATACAAGATGTGATACGGGGGGGCATGTAGGCTCTAGTACCCTGTTGTACCACCTCTAGCTTGGATACAAGATGTGATACGGGGGGCATGTAGGCTCTAGTACCTTGTTGTACCACCTCTAGCTTGGATACAAGATGTGATACGGGGGGGCATGTAGGCTCTAGTACCCTGTTGTACCGCCTCTACCTTGGATACAAGATGTGGTAGGGGGGCCATGGAGGCTCTAGTACCCCGTTGTACCGCCTCTAGCTTGGATACAAGATGTGATATGGGGGGCATGTAGGCTCTAGTACCCTGTTGTACCGCCTCTAGCTTGGATAAAAATCATACAAAGGAAAAAAAAAATCCCAGAAAGCGTCCATATACTTACTGATATGCTGATACAAGAGGTGAGGTAGATGCCGACTGCTAAACGGAATCTCAAGGAACACGTAGTGATGCAGCCCTTTTTTTCCCCCTCAGTTTCGTTTTTTCTTTCCCCTTTTTAAAAAGTCGTAACTCCTTTATCCATCAATGTCGCTGTTTGAAGGCTTGGTTTCTTTGCGGGACAAGTTGTATTTTTCATTGGTACCATTTAATGTATAATATACTGAAAAACGTAAAAAAAATTCTAAGTGGAGTAAAATGAAAAAAAAAACACAACATTCTACCATCTTTCGGGGCGTTTTGTTTCTACGGCAACAAAGATGGCCTTGTTACGGAATTCAATGTTCCGTCAATATGCTGTGAGGCTCCAAATCAGAGGTGGTTATGGCGGCCGCCGTGAGAAAGCAATGAAACACAGAGATCAGGCCTGTGTCTAGAAGCAATCTGTGTTTATTCTGTACATTGTCATTTCTTATACAAAAAAAATAGAAGGAGTATCAGTAGGCGTATCAGTGCAAAGGCTAGTGTTACAAAGTTCAATCTGTTATACTGAGGTCAAAGTACTAAGGTGGTGAATAATTGCGTTTTCTCAATAAACATGGCTTCTTTTTTTGGAATGTAGACTGACTGTCTAGTACCTTGATTCTTTATCACAATCTACATTTTAATCACATGCCCTAGACAGCAGTTAATGATCGAAGCATTCCATTATCCTTTGATCATTGTAACGAGATTAACAAGATCTTGGAGACATGATCGACATTTAAGATTACACCTCTACTTAATGTAATTAAGTACTAACCTAAATGTACAAGCATTTATCAGAGCTTTTCATAGGACACAGAATAGAGTGTACAATTTAGGCCTAAAGCCTCCGGAAACGTAGGTCAAAGATACATACATATATAAATTAATATGTTCATAACCCTCACAGCCTGATAACTCTATTTTACGGGTCAGTATTATTACTACGATACCAAACTCAGAACTTATTCAGACGACCGTATATATCGGCCGGGTTTCCACGCCCGGCTGATATACAGTGTCCCTCTCTACAGGGGGAGGAGGCTGGAAGAGCCGGGAGCAGGAATTGAGCTCCCACCCCCTCTCTGCCCCTCGGCACTATTTGCAACAGGGGCGAGGCTAAGTCTTAGACCTCCCATTGCAAATAGTGGACAGGGGCGAAGAGGGGACGGGAGCTCAGTGCACTGCTCCCGGCTTTTCCAGCCTCCTCCCCCTGCAGAGAAGGGCACCGAATATCAGCCGGGCGTGAAAACCCAGCCGATATACGGTTTTCTGAATAAGCCCTTATGTAGATTTTTTTTGTTGTACTACTTTTTTTAAATACATAACATTTTTTTAAATGACTTTCTGCCGCCATCTTCTGCACGCAATAACTTTTTTATTTTTCCGTTCGACCTAGTTGCGCAGGGGATCATTTTTTGTAAGATGTCCTGGTAAATCATGCTTTACTTTGATAGATGCAGGTCTACAGGTTGTCGGGCCCCATAGTACGTGTAGTGCACCATGCAGGCTTACAACCTATTAGTGATGCCATATCTGAAATCTGCCCTGCACCCCAAAGGCGAACCCCAACGGCACCGGCAGCCTGCGCTCCCCCAGCATTCATAGCCGCACTGCATGTTAGTGATAAATACTGATAAATGCGAGGTGGTTTTTTTTGTCTGTATGATATTTCCCTTTTTTGTGGCTTTATTTTTAATATTAGTGTAGGGGCCCACAATAAGCGAGGACCCGTGACGAGGGTTGTGGGCTCACGTATTTTGGCCAAAATATCAGCTAATACCTCGCATTTATTTATCAGGTGTTAGCTGAATGGGGTGTTAGTGCATTTATGCAACCGGCGCTCCATTCAGTCTCTTCCTCTCTGCGGGGGTGCAGTAACCCTTGAGATTAGCAGGGGTTTCAGAGGTGAGACCCCCACTGATCAGCAAGTTATCCTCCATCCTGCACGGAGGGGAGAACCTTTAATTGTGGTACAACCCCTTTAAGCCCCCAATCTTTCAAGGGAACTTCCTAAGAACATTTACTTTTGCATACGTCCAATCCCTTTGGTTAAAAAAAAAAAAATCAGAGAAAGTGACGATCTACTTACCGATACAAAAGGGCAGGTAAGGATATGTGGCTGGGAGCCGAGTCTACTCCGTACACGGTGATAGACAGTGGCAAAAGCCATGTTTGGAGTTAGCTCTACTTGAGGCAGTTAACTATTTAGATGCCGCAGTCAAAACTAACTGTAAGCCTAAACATACAGCCAAAGGGGGGCGCTCCTCCTGGGATACAATTACTGATGGGTTATCATGGCAGTCAGCAGCCTAGTGCCATGCATCGATGCCTATGAAGCCCTACCTGTGCCGGGCAGGATGAATGTACCACATTGGATGGCAGAAGTCACCATGTAGCACTGACTGTTCCTGCCACCAGAGGGCGCTCAAAGTTCACAAAAACCTCATTTTACATTGACAGCACAATGTGAACATCACGGACCGCTCCGTATACCGCTGTATCCCCCAGGGCTTCACAGATGCCTACTGACATCGGGGGCGTCAGCGCAATATGCCAGCCGGCTTGTGGGGGACTTAGGGAATATCATCTATGTCAATTGGAGGTAGAAGGTCCGGCTCAAGGGGAATCTGCAGCTTCCATGGTCCGTATACGCCCAGCGGACTGTCTAGTGCTAATTAGCATACGGCGCAGGAACTTTACCAACCCCTAAGACACGCCGGACTGCAGGACACTGAGGGCTTATTCACACAGGGGATATTCTTGCATGTTTTTTTGTGCAACGTGATGCGCACAAAACTCGCATGAATATGAAATCCATCCTTTGGAATGGATCCGTCCACACAAACTATCTTTTCCTCGCACCAATGACACTTGGACAGGTGCTTATGAGGGGGAACCGGTAAATTGGGTGAAACCACATTCCCTTTTTAGAACTAAAGAACTGCTGATTAGACACAGACAGTAAACTTAGACTGATCCGCAGGGGACAGGCGGATTCCCTAGTGGACCCTCAGCTGTGACTATCATCTATTGTGAATTGTGGGTCCTGTGTTATCTATATATAGGTGTCTCCTCTCAGTGTAATCCTGCCTGTACAGGGAGGGGAGGAGGGGAGCTGTGACTATTGTGAATGGTGGGTCCTGAGTTATCTATATCTAGGTGTCGCCTCTCAGTGTAATCCTGCCTGTGCAGGGAGGGGAGGAAGGGAGCTGTGACTATTGTGAATGGTGGGTCCTGTGTTATCTATATATAGGTGTCACATCTCAATGTAATCCTGTCTGTACAGGGAGGGGAGGAGGGGAGCTGTGACTATTGTGAATGGTGGGTTCTGTGTTATCTGTATATAGGTGTCTCCTCTCAGTGTAATCCTGCCTGTACAGGGAGGGGAGGAGGGGAGCTGTGACTATTGTTGTGAGGGTATATATATATATTGCCATGTGTGTTTATGCTTTTATACCTATATGCAAGTTATATTCAATTCCAAATGAAAAAAAACTTATATGGTCGCCTTACATCAGATATGCCAAGGCCTTGCCAGGCTTGAACAAAATGTATCAGCAAAGAAGAATCGGACGAAGGACGCGTGTACTTGGCCGTTTTCCCAGAAACAAGATATCAAGATGTTCAAATGTACATAATTTTCACTGTCTTAGGCCGGACTTCTTAGAATTAAGTGGGTGGTTCTTTGTACTGGAGGTAATTGAATACGTGATTTTCTGTATAAGCCAGAGGCGCCTCACTGTCTAAGGCGGAAATCCGGACTGCCCATATATGATTATGAGCCCATCACCCCCTAGTGGTGAGAGGGCAGAGGGTATAAGATCTCATGTAATCTGTAATAAAGTGCGCAGTTTTTTCTCCCGTGTGAGGAATGATACCAGATCCCTGTGTGGTGTCTCTTCTTACCGCCGGCAGCGGGGCAAGTGGGGTTGGGCCGGATTGGTGTTGCACTTAGAATTTTAACCCTCATAAATGGCGCAACCAACTGGGGCGACAAAACCGGAGCTTACAGCGCAATTCACCCGGATCCACGTCACGGAGAAAGCATCCTGCTGCAAACCGAGCCTGATCAACTCACTTAGAACTCCAGGTAAGACAAACATATATCTATGTTGTGTTTTACTGCGAGTCTTGCAGCAGGACTGACTATCTGTGGTTTGTGACCGGACGGGTTGGGTTAAGAGTTCTACACGGTAACTCGTGTGGGCTTCGGGTTTGCCGTCATGGACCTCTGACCGTGATATGCGCACCAATGGCTCACCCAGAAACTAGTCTGTAATTTATTTGTACTTTGAAGTCCGTAGTGTTTTAGCGATAGTGGAGATTGTTTGTTGTATCTGCAGAATTTTTTTTTTTTTCTCTTACTTTTCATTTGATCTCACAAGAGAAGGGACCCTCAGGTTAGTTTAGTTAGTTGTTAATGGTTTAGCAGAGAGGGATGCATTTTGTGAGATAAGACTTTCATAGGAGAAGGGACCCTTGGTCGGTTTGCCTTATATATGGGGCTAGCGATTTGATTTCAGAGGGATGCATTCTATGAAGTTGGCTCCATAAGGAGAAGAGACCTTCGGTTGCCTTGCCAGTATATAAGGGCCTGACAATTTGGAATTAAGAAGGATACATTCTATGGAGCGTGTTATTTTTGTTGTAATATGCGTAAGATCTTATTAAAGAAGACAGAGCCCCTCAAGGGCTGCCGCCGTGTGGATGAATCTGTAGAATGTAAGAAAACTCTAATGAAAATGTGTGACACCGACCGCATGGCAGATTACAAAATGGTGTCTGGGAGGAGGTCTTTAGGACCCAGAGGTGCCTTGGAAGACCAAGGTTTGCTAGAGAGAGAGAGACAGTCAGAGTAAGTTAGGTATGTACACATTATTTGTTTAAGAAAGTGTCCGTAAGTGAAATGTTGAAAAGTACAGTAAGTGATCAAGAGGGCGTCAGGAGAGTGTCTATTGAAGGTTATATTGGCAGTTAGGTAGGGGAGAGAAGTGATGAAGGAGCAGGCAAAGTCGATAAGAACGTTACAATGCATGTGATTGGTTGGCAAAGAGAGAAAGAAAATGTGTATAATACAAGATAGATAATAGATAATATGTATAATCCATACTAGGTGGATATATGTGTGTATATATATATACTGTAAGTGCAAATAGTTAGCTGAAGGGGAGAAGAGTCTGTTGACATATAGCTGTGAGCTTGTGTTTAGTCTCCAAGGTCGGAAGATAACAGCGAGAGAGAAAATTCAATAACAACCTTGGTTAATATCTTTGCTTGCTTGCAATGAATTGAAATGAATTTAATTAGTTATACTGTCTTAGTAGGCAGGAAATATAGCAATTTCTAAAATGTATATTCTTACGTATACAGGGGTTGAAAATGAATGTTGCAAGGTCCCAGGATATGTGTTAATTATGAGTTCAAATGTTTTTTCAATAGATACGTTCTAAAACTTATTCAGTCTGTGTTTCTTAGTCGCGGAGAGATAACGGTTTGTTTTAAAAAAGGGTGGGGGCTTTCAGAACTCACTCCAAATTCAGGGTCACAGAAACTAAATACTTTAGCGTTTAATACAGCATATAATAGCTTCAGTAGATAAGAAATATAGAATATTTTAGTCACTCAGCAAAACTTTTTTCACATAATTTGTCATAAATAGCGCTCATTCACAATCTCATCTCAATAGAATTATGTACTTTATAAAATGATAGCACTCACCTCGGTGTTTTTCAGCTGATGTATGTATGTTTGTCAAACTTTTTTTGTCCGTGCATCTGTATGTACTGGTACACCTCAATGAGGGGGTGACGGAGCAGACTTGGGAGCATGGATGGATGAGAGTTGGTGATGTGGACGCGTGGACGGTTAAGCTGAAATGGTTCTGAGAAGACGGACGCAATGTGCCAATATCGAAGGGGTGGAGCTATATGATGTAATAGTACGTAATAATGTTTCATCCCTCCTGCACAAGGGAGGGGGGAGAATTTTGAGCAGCTAGTTTTTTTGTTTTGTTTTTTTTCTCCTGTCTGAAATTTGATAAAGATATTGCAGGCAGGAACAGACTAATAATGAATTCACTTAAAGGGATATCACATTTCCAATATTAGTAGATGTTTTGTAGATTATTCTGCCCCGATGTAACTCATGTTTCTGTTATAGGTGCTAACATCTTACAGGCCTTATCTGCTTCCATCAAATCTTTTTACAATGTGATACTACCTTAAACCCAGCTACTATTGTTCCAATTGAGTACCCTGGTTTAAAGGGGGGGAGGAGAAGGCATAGGTGATCTAGGTATTGAAATTCAGCCATTTTTAAATTTTTTGCAAGCCATTTTTTAATTTTTTGCAACAAGATTCTGATCTTTTTGAAATATAATACCAGCCTGATTGTCTAGCATTGATGCAACAAGAAAATTTAAGTTTTAAAAAAGTTACTCAAAGCCCTTGTTAACAATGCATATTTTGAGTTGTTTTTTATAGATGGTACCCAGGGTGATTGACGACTCCACACTGGATATGCAGTGGTTACACAACAAGATGTCCTAAAAGCAGAATGTCTCCGCATGTCGCAGTACAAGAAGCGGAACTAAAAGCACTCACGGAGGCGTGTGGAGTGGCCACAGGTAAGACGGCAAACATTTACACTGACTCCCGGTATGCATTTGGCATAGCTCATGATTAAGGCCCAACATGGAAGGCCAGACAGTTTTTTACCACAGCAGGACAGCCAATTAAGAATGATGCAATGGTGCAGAGTCTCATGGAGGCCCTATTTCTACCTGACAAAGTGGAAAGCTCACACCAATTCCTACACCAAAGAAGCAAGAGGCAATGCCATCACAGACCAAACAGCAAAGGCAGTGGCCCTCAAGCCGTGGAAGAAAGAAGAAAAGAAGAATTTGATAATAATTTTGGACTTTGATTTGAACTTGGACTTTGATAAAAACATTGACTACACTTGGACTTTGATAACAACTTGGACTTTGATAAAAACATTGGACTTTGATATGCTAAAGACTTTACAGTTAAGAAAAAGACAAATGGACTAAAAAGGGACGGTGTATGGTGAACAGTCAACAGCACTTGCCCACCATAGTCCCTGTGCCTCATAATGGCCCAGCTGACGCACGGAAAGACGCACCTCTCAAAGCAGTAATGATGTCGACGCTTGAACGAGGACGGGTGGCTCCTTGGTTTTCTGTAGCTGCTGCATCATTTGTCCAATTTTGCATGATCTTTGCCGTAAGCAACAGGGCAGAAGTAAATTTGCCACATCACACTTGCCTAGACCACTCTACCCATTTCAGGGATTGCAAATTGGCTACACTCAGCTCCCACTTGTTGGGAAGCATGAATATGTGCTTGTTGTTGTTGATGTCTTTTCAGGTTGGAGACCTACCCTGTTACCAAAGTAAATAAGCAGGTAAACGCACAGAAGCTCATGAATGAGGTAATCCGCAGATATGGGGTAACAGAAGTGATTGAGTCAAACAAAGGTACAAATGTCACAGGTGAAATAATGCAACACATCATGTCTGTTTTGGGTATATTCCAGGCTTTTCACACACCCTACCGTCCGCGGAGTAGGGGGAAAGTAGATCCAAAAGGCAATGAAGGAAATGGTAACATTTTGAATTGAGTGTCTTTCATTAGTGTTTCTTTTTCTAGGAGGATACATGCCACAGTAGCTGAGTTTGGGGAATGATTTTCTTGTTAATTCTGTCATAGGTCTCTCCAAGGAATTGTCAATAATGTATTCTGTAGTCTCTGCTTTCCTCCCAGGTCCTACAGATGAGTGTCACAATCTAAAACCAGGTGACAGGGTCTATGCGAAAAAGTTTGAGAGAGAAACCCGGTTTTAAAGTCCTTACCAGATGTTGTTCACCACCCCAACTGCAGTCAAGCTCGAAGGAAAACCCACTTGGATCCACACTTCGCACTGAAAGAACTAATGATCCTGCATATCCTTTACATGCTATAATGTGGTACAATTCCTCTAACACACACCTTTGACTACTGTACACTAGCCCCCTGTTTCAGAACAAATGAATACAATTAAATGTGCAATATGTAGACTACACTGAGGGTTAGAATCCAACACCGCATCGTGCTAAGAGAGAAGTTAACGTTCAAGGTGGTAACTTTGATCCACATGTATACATAGATACAATAGGAGTGCCAAGGGGGGTGCCAGATGAATTTAATTCTAGACATCAGGTTAAAGCAGGTTTTGAGTCCTTATTTGCTATTGTCACTGTTAATAATAATGTAGATTGGATGAATTATATCTTTTACAATCAGCAGAGGTTTGTAAACTACACCAGAGATGCTTTACAAGGGTTAGCTGACCGGTTGGGGCCCACTGCATCCATGGCGTTCCAAAATAGAGTGGCCCTGGATATGATTTTAGCAGAAAGAGGTGGGGTATGTAATTTCCTGTTTGTGTATTATCCCTTTTATGTGACCAATGTTTCCCTTGTTTGAAAAAAGATGAAGAGCCAGTTCCGATAATGCCAACCAGGTACGTTACCAGAAGAATGAAGAGATGGACTAGTACTGTGTCTGCCTCAGTCTCATAAGATGGACTGTCAGTGGACTTCCCATTTGCCTAGGGAAAGTGCAGAAGACCTTAGGTTCCGGCGAGGGCACACCCTGTGGGGTGTTAACTTGTACAGATAGAGGGTATGGAGGCCCGGAAATAAGCCCAGGGAATCCATGGCCTCCTTCTGAGGTGAGGTAGGGATCCCTCTCCCTTTTAGGAGTAGGGACTTACGGGCAGTGGAGAAACCCTGACGCAAGGGAGAGACGACCGAGGAAGAGTGCAAGGTTTGATGCTTGATCTCCATATTAAGTTTTTTAGGGGGGTTTGTGAGGGTATATATATATATTGCCATGTGTGTTTATGCTTTTATACCTATATGCAAGTTATATTCAATTCCAAATGAAAAAAAACTTATATGGTCGCCTTACATCAGATATGCCAAGGCCTTGCCAGGCTTGAACAAAATGTATCAGCAAAGAAGAATCGGACGAAGGACGCGTGTACTTGGCCGTTTTCCCAGAAACAAGATATCAAGATGTTCAAATGTACATAATTTTCACTGTCTTAGGCCGGACTTCTTAGAATTAAGTGGGTGGTTCTTTGTACTGGAGGTAATTGAATACGTGATTTTCTGTATAAGCCAGAGGCGCCTCACTGTCTAAGGCGGAAATCCGGACTGCCCATATATGATTATGAGCCCATCACCCCCTAGTGGTGAGAGGGCAGAGGGTATAAGATCTCATGTAATCTGTAATAAAGTGCGCAGTTTTTTCTCCCGTGTGAGGAATGATACCAGATCCCTGTGTGGTGTCTCTTCTTACCGCCGGCAGCGGGGCAAGTGGGGTTGGGCCGGATTGGTGTTGCACTTAGAATTTTAACCCTCATATTGTGAATGGTGGGTCCTGTGTTATCTGCATATAGGTGTCTCCTATAGGTGTAATCCCTTCTGTACAGGGAGGGGAGGAGGGGAGCTATGACTATTGTGAATGGTGGGTCCTGAGTTATCTATATATAGGTGTCACCTCTCAGTGTAATCCTGTCTGTACGGGGAGGGAGGAGGTGAGCTGTGACTATTGTGAATAGTGGGTCCTGTGTTATCTGTATATAGGTGTCTCCTCTCAGTGTAATCCTGCCTGTGATGAGATGACGGCTGAGAAGTTTTCTCCACAGAACAAGACCTGTCAGACTAGTATTAGACCTAGTGGTCAGTGTGGGAACTGCAGGATTTTAGGATTAAAAAATAAATAAAAACATTTAAATATATCTTTAACATAAAAACTTAAATAATACAAGATGTCGTTTTCTGATGACACATACCCTTTAACCCCTTAGGCTACCTTCACATGGGTGAGCGAGATATTGGGCCGTGAATATCATCCCTATATCGCACTCCTCACTAGTGAATTCCCAGTGGATGCGAGGCATTTTCATTGCAAAACCGCCTTGCATCACTTTGGGGATGCAGGAATCCTCTGGCGCGGTTGTCACAGCCACGGCAGACGATCATGAACTTTCTCCCATAGCTTCCCACGGGGCCAGGGCTGCTGCTGCTCGCCCCAGTGGTGGCAATGGGCGGTGCGATGTGAGAGCGAAAAGAAAATCTGCCATCTCTGCGATGATCTTGTTTTTATGGCGCACACAATGTGGCAAAAGTGACCTGATAACCGTACTCCGTGGCTCGGTACGATTACTGCGATACCAAATTTATATTGTTTTTTTGTTGTTGTACTACTTTTAAAAAATAAAACATGTTTTGAAAAAAACATATTTTGCCGCCATGACTTTTTTATGTTCCCATCTACATAGCTCTATTATGAACACAGAAAAAGGTTTTATTTAACCTTTAGCATTCTTTCGTCTTTATAGTAATAAAAAAAATATATTTTCCACTGATTTTTTTAAATTTTTTGTCCCCATAGAGGACTTGAACTTGTGATCATTTGATCTTCACATTATATCGCGATCTGACAGGCAACCATGGATGGCTGCCCCAGGGGCCTTCAGAAAACCAATCACAGGGTGGTGTTCCGGACCCTCAAACTGTGTTTGGACATTTAAAGGGTTAATAGCTGCAATCAGTATGAGTGCTAATTGCAGCTCTTGCCTGCTGGTGTCAGCTGTCAGAAACAGCCGGCAGCCACTCTATATGTAGCGGGATCAGCTCCCAATCCCGCTCCATACAAACCCTGATGCTGAAGAGCGTACATGTATATCAAAAACCATCAAGGGGTTAAAGAAGTCACCAAACCATCAAACCTTGGCTGTAGTAGGGCGCCACCAAGTGGACACATCATGTTCTTTGTGTTTTAAGATGGTTTTACAAAGGTTTTTTTTTTTTTTTTTAAATAATACAAAACTGCAGTTTTTGATGAGTTTTTTTTACCTAAAGTCAGAAGTGGATTCAAGAGGAGCAGGAAACAAAGGAAGGACCTCCACGTCTCCCGCCCCACGGATGCTCCTCTGGCGTAAGCGCAAAAGCCTGCATCAAAAAGTGCTGTGACATTTTTCAAAACAAGTCTGTATGTAAAACCACCTTTAGGACTTTTACCCACTTGCGTTCTTTTAACGCTGCGATATGGCTATGTTTATTTTACTGCAAATGTCAATGGGACTTTCTAATGTTAAAATGGCATCACACATAGGTCAGCAAGGGACCACTGCTATGGATCCTGCTGAGTTGATTTTTACAGGAAGCAGACAGCTCCATTCTCACTGTGGTGGCCAAGCTTGGTATTACAGGCAAATTTCCTGGACACTGTAATACCAAGTCTGGCCACTATAGTAAGAACAGAGCTGTCTGCTTTCTGCAGAAATAAGCTCAGACAACAAGTGAACCACCCTGGTGAACATCTGATTAGAGAGGGCCCTGGGCAGTAGACCCCTGCTGATTTACTATTGATGGCCTATCCTTCAGGTACAACTTGACAACCCCTTTAATAAGAAAATCCTTTTAGGAGGCTGTCACCGACATTTTGGAATAGTCACTTAATATACTGTTAAATGTGCACCGTGATAAAGAATCCAGCCTTACCTTTATCTTGATCAAATATGCCTCCCATGTGAGGATATCGTCCTGAAAGTTATTGCACACCATATGCTAATTAGCCGAAGACCATCTGATGGGCAGTCCACCTTGTCCAACAGCCTGGTCTCTCTCCATACCTATTCCACTACAAACCGCCCCCTTTCTTTCCAAGTGACGCCTCTAGCCCCGCCCACTATGGACGTCATGCACTCCACCTCTAATTCGCTGGGTGTAAAATAACGGATGCAAATTGTGTGAAATTCTCAAAAATATACGAAAATTGCAAGAAACAGCGGATTTGATTTTTCTGTACCAAAAAAATCGCTTGTGTGCATACAGCGTGAATCAGCTGACCTTTCTGGCGGAGGGATACAAGCGAGTGACCTGCAGAGATTATAGATGACGCGAGATTCGGGGTCCCTTTACTAAATGACCCCGAAATATAAAGTAGGACTGAAGAAATGTAACATTACTCTGCGCCGTCTGCGGGGAAACATGAAAGAGGAATGAAGATTTGCACGGTGTGTGGTGAGCGGCATGAGGCCGTATCTCTCCGACCCCAGACGGCACGGCTCAGTGACATCGCGCTTCTTGAAAGACTTTATAGAGGAGATTTTCTGTGGAGTGAAGAAGACACTTAGAAGTTTGTCCTGAGAGTCTGCGAGCCGTGAAAGACGAAGACGAGAGAAGTCAGGAGCAAAATGTTATAAGGTGTAATGATGGAGGCAAAGCGATAATATGTAACAATATTAGTATCCGCATCCCGCCCCGCTCTGTAATGTCTATACTGACCAGCCAACTACTGCTCCTATATGGTGGTGAAGGTTTCTCCCTGACTCCCTGGGGCCCGGACTCCTCCGACGTGTCCTGTGGTATCGGCACAAGACGGCAGCAGCAGATCCTGGAAGGTGTGCGGTGCGACCTCCGTGGATCGGACTTGTTACTCCCTATCTTTGTCCTGTTCCTCCTTCATTCCTGCATTATCCTGAGGGTCCTATAGGGTAGTCAATAGAGTTAACAAGTCCTAGGGACCTCGCTATGAGCCCTTATGGGTACATAGGAGGCATCCTGCAGGAGAAAGACACTGTCTTTCCCTGGATATTAGGCTGAAGCTAGTCCGTCCGGCAACAGCCTTCTCCTGATTGGCTGCTTGCTGCTAATTTTCTGATTGGAGGAGATGAGTCAAGCCCAGGAAAGTGAGCTAGGTGGAGGAGGAAGTGAGTCAGCAGAGGGGGAGAAAGTGCGAGGAAAAAAACCAGAAAGGGGAGGAGTTATTTGTCGGAGGAGTTGGAGATTGGAAGGAGAGTGAGGAGCTGCAGCCCAATACAAAAGTACTGGAGGTCGGGAGTAGGAGAGGAGCATCGGAAACAAGGGAAAGGGAGGAGTCAGGGCAGACCCTGCGGAAGCTGGACAGAGAGTAGTCTTCTCAATCGTGAGTGTAACTTGTCCCTGCGTAGCTGGCAGTCAGTGGGAGCACCGACAACCCTGCGCTAGCCCCTCTCTATACCTCCACAAATAACCCCGGATGCAACAAGCCTTTGCAGCAGTCTGTTAGCGGTACCCCACAGAGGGTTGAGAAACCAAAGTCTGTTATGCTTGTTACCAAAACGTCTGCTGGAGTTAACGTTGCTTGAAAATCTGCAAAGTGTGCATTGACTGTTAACCCTGCAAGCACTGAGTAAACTGTGTGCCTTCGGTTTACTATAATCTATGTGGACTGGTCTCGTTATTTCACCACTGCAACCTCTTGTCCACCTTCAAAGGCACTGGCGTCACATTCAGACATTACACGAGAGAGCCATTGCAGTCCTTTTGCTGCGCGTGTCGCCATGTTAGTCAGAGTAGCCATCACCGTGACCACATAAAAATTAGCGCACCCACTACGGCTACTCTGCCCCCTCCTGCTTGCTGCAATAGGGGGCGCTGCCATTAAGGAATCCCACTGCCAATGTAACCGGTCCCTTGTGGCGGTGTGACACGGGTTCAGGATGGGGCGGCGATGACAAGCGGAGGCAGACATTCTATTTCTAGAAAAATAACTTTACTGAACTGATGATAAGATGTTCTGCTTCTCCATTAACTCAACATTGACTCGCCTCTTCTACAACAGGCGTCACTCGCCAACATTACATCTCCGTTCCATCTGTCTCCGTTGGCAGCAGCAAGGCACAAGTCTTATCTCATAACTTTTGGCATCTTTTAAACCTTCACTTATCTGCGGCATCTCTATACTGCGGCACAAATCTTCATCGGCCATAGTCCCCGACCTCACGTGCTCCGTAGGACCAGCGTTCTCTGCGCAGAACACTAACACGTTTCTCCGTTATTCAGAGGTCATCACAAATTACTCAAATCCATCTCATCACCCGCGACACTTCCCGTGCCATCACATTCCGGTGTCATATACACGTCAGATACATCGCTAGAACACTTCACATCATATATATATATTATACATCTCGTATAATGTGCATCATCCTGACCCACCACCTACACAAGGCCTTACCCAAACTCTGGCGCCAAAATCCTAACCGCGAAAACGAACACTGACAGTCTCAATGAGCCCTCGATCCCCCGACCGGCCAAGGGTTCGCATAGTACAGTCCTGGGGGTAATAAGCAGACTCACCAACAGTTGCAGTGTTGACCTCCGGTACCTGCTGTGCTGCCTCAAATTTTTCGACACCACCGCCATAGTGTCAGACCCATGTGGGGGGACAGACTAGAAATGAGCGAGTATTCTCGCTAAGGCACATTACTCGAGCGAGTAGTGCCTTAGCCGAGTATCTCCCCGCTCGTCTCTAAAATTTCGGGGGCGGGCGGCGGGCGGGGAGCGGGGAGGAACGGAGGGGAGATCTCTCTCTCCCTCCCCCCCCCCCCCCCCCGCTCCCCGCCGCAACTCACCTGTCACTCGCGCCGGCCCCTGAATCTTTAGAGACGAGCGGGGAGATACTCGGCTAAGGCACTACTAGCTCGAGTAATGTGCCTTAGCGAGTATACTCGCTCATCTCTAGTGCCAGCATCTCCTGCGTTTCATGTTTGGGGGAGGGCGGTGCTTCACACTTGCGAGTAATCGTTCACGTGAGTGAGAGAGTCTTCTCCCATGCCTTCATATGGGCCCATTCTACATAATCCGTGACCGAAAACGGTCAGTGATTTGATGTCTTAACAATACGCTTTTTTTTTTAATGCCCTAGAAAATTGCCCATATGAATGAATGCATGGGACGTAAAAACGCCCGTTTGAATGAAGCCTTAGGTAGGTGGAACGTGTTGCATCATATGATGCCAGTGCAACTGAGGCACACCACTGAGGAGATGGTGGGGGTAGTTGTCAGGGTTGTCATGGTGGCATTACCAACTCCTCCCGAGGGACGTGTGTAACTATGGCCAAGGCGCCGCCAGGCCCCTTCTAGGACACGGTGGGACAGCGGTTACCTGAATCAATGGTGTAGTGGACTTGAAGAAATGTCACGGGTGACGCCACCGTTCCTTAGTCCGTAGGATGTCTGATGTGAAAAGTAAGAGAGTCCATACACAGGTACTTGATAACTTCAGTTACTGGGAAAAGTCAACAACTGGAACTTTACTTTCAGAATTGATAAATTCACACAGCAGTGCAGGAAGAACAAATTACGGAGGTCAGGGAGGAGGACACAGGATGAAACCGGGGCTACAGTCCAGGTTATCTGCATGACTCCGCTCCTGGACACACACACCGGGGCACAGGATGAAACCGGGGCTACAGTCTAGGTTATCTGTATGACTCCGCTCCTGGACACACACACCGGGGCACAGGATGAAACCGGGGCTACAGTCCAAGTAATCTGTATGACTCCGCTCCTGGACACACACACCGGGGCACAGGATGAAACCGGGGCTACAGTCCAAGTTATCTGCATGACTCCGCTCCTGGACACACACACCGGGGCACAGGATGAAACCGGGGCTACAGTCCAAGTTATCTGCATGACTCTGCATCTGGACACACACACTCCGAGACACAGGATTACACCGGGCCTACAGTCTAGGTTATCTGTACGACTCCGCTCCTGGACACACACTAGAGGAGGACAAAACACTCCACTGACACTCACTTGTAGACAGTTTTCTGAACACTGCATGGTGGACTCTTTCTCTCTCACCTAGGACAGGGGTCCTGGGACTAGGGCATCTGGGTACCTCTCTTCCTCTTCCATCGCTTCACCACATGAGGGTTGAAGGTACCCCCATGCGGCCGGCACTCCACTCCACACTCTACCGTTGAAGCAATGGAACCACAACAACCTTCCTTCTTTTGCACTCACATATATAACTTGCATAATACAAATTGTTACATTTTCCAGACATATCACAGACATTAACCTTTTACATGCTGCAGCTGTGCAAATACACATAACTAGAGACAAGACAATTTGCACAGAGCATCCACATTAAAGACATAACATGTATGACAGTTATGGAGGCGCCAGATATATGCACTTTGGGCCACTAGCACCAGGACCAGAGTACCCAGCAGAACATTGCCCCTCGCACTGCCCCAAGGCTTGTCCTCTCCCCATCCTGGTGCCATCTCCTCCCCTGGTCAGTGACGCACCCGGTCATCCACACGATGTAACATGTGATCCGTCACACCGGGCGCCATCTTCCATTGCTCCATGCTGCAGTTCTGGTGCCCATTGTAGACCCTTTCAGTGGTGAATTGGTCACATTGGCGCTCTGACCGGTCTGCGCCCCCCCTAGACAGCGAGCCGCGATGTCCTGTGTGATCAGACACCTTTCTATCATCACCAGCAGGAACCTCATCAGTGATTTGCTCTTCTGTGGGGTCAGACCAGACGGGGGGTCTTCACCCCCCCACATCAGTGAGCCTTGGCACCCATTTTCCAATGGAGCACTTTTGGTAGGTACTAATCTCTACATACAAAAAACACCCTAATACACCGGCGGTGTATTTCATATATGTATATGATGGGCGGATTCACAAGGGTGTATTTGCATATGCAAAATTTGAACATGCGGTACGCAGAGATTAGAACCCATTGATGTCAACTGGTTTGTTCACATCTCCTTATGCTCTACTTTTTTGAGCATTTGCGCACCAAAGGCCCCCATAGAAGTCCAGCCATCGCCTACAAATGCGCGCGCAATAGACATCGGGATGCGCATTACACTGCGGAATTCCGCATAAAAAAGAACACACAAGGAACTCATTAAGCTTAAAATTCCATCTCTCTCCCAACATGGCGGCCGGACGGGTTCGCTCCGTTCACCGCAGACTAAGAAGTTATTCGCCGATAATATGCAGCCACATTTCATGTATAATCGGAATTCAGCCTTTTGCCTGTTTGCAAACACATTAGCAAAGCCGAAAAAATCAAATCCCAGCCGAACGTCTGGCTATAAATTTAAGGGCCGTGAGCAATGAGCGCAATCAATATAATCAATGCAGCATTTAGCTGAACACGGGGATACATTGTGTTCTGCGCTTGATTGCTGTGACAATTACCAGATTGTATAATCAGCGTTATGTATCTCCTGTCACCCCCACCCCATTCATAAATTACAGCCGGGCTCATCGCCTGTCCTCCTCCTCCTCCTCCTCCTCCTCCTCATGCAGATCCGCTCTCTCCATCATCCGGCGAAGCGCCACGTACCTCAAAGAGCAGCAAGCCCATCGCCAGTTTTCTGCTGCTTCCTGCTAAGTTAAGGATGTTCATTCGGGCATTTTTTTTTCACGCCTGTAAAATCAGACGGGTTTTTCGTGTGACTTTTTCACACTTTTTTTTGCGTTTCTGTGATTGTTCCACGCGATTTTCATCCAATTTTTACGTGGCTAAAAAAATGCATGATGGGCGAAACAATGTCATTAAAGTTTGTGAATATATCCATAGAATCACATATTCTTTGCTCAGGACCTCATCAGATCCGGTCACCTTTGTGCCGTAACGACATCCAAAGTGACTAATAAGATCTCTTTATGAACAAAATGCACAAAAAGTTGCAGCGGAGGTCATGCAGCTGCAGCCGATAGGAAACAGGGGTCTGCTTTTGTTCCAGGAACATCACCATTCTTTTACATGACATGTCCCTGGTCTTGACGCCAGAAACAGCGCCACCTTCTGTACAGTTTGTGTCTGGTACTGCAGCCATAAATATGCTACCACTTCCTAAAGGAAGTCTGTCAGTTACTTTTTGCCTATTAAGCTCAGTATACCGATGCATGAGCAACTGAATGATGGTTAAAATGGAACATTACCTCTGAGCACTGTGACTCCTATCTCTAGATAAAGCCGCAGAAAGGCTTCGCACGCCATATGTTAATTAGCCTCGGCCCATCAGATGGGCAGATCATATTTGCCCGGGTCCGGGCTCTCTCCCTCTTCTATTAAATATGCCCCATTCTCTGTCGGACATTTCCAGCCCTGACTGCTAAAGCCATCATGGCCCCAAATACCAGAGACAGAGGGTGAGAGGGCACAGACATGTTGGCATCAATAGCATTTAGATAAATAGCAGGGAGGGCTGACCATAACAGTAAATAATCAGTCCAGTAATAAGGAATGTGAAATCTCTCCTTCAGACCTTCAAACTAGAAGCATGTAACAATACCTCAGCAGCGCCACCTATTGGATGGCAGCATTCCTTCAAATCAAAATATGAATTTTTAGCAAGTTTGCAAAGCAATAATTGGGAATAGCACCCTTTCTAGGTGCTCTTCTTGGGGAGAGACGATGCCATTCCCCGGCCTGCTTACCCCCCAGGTGTCTCCACACACGCCCTTGGTGCTCTCCTAACGGACACCCCTCTTGACCTCCTTCAGACCTTTCATGTTCTCCACTGATGCGAGAATCCCGGGCTGAGGTTCATTCCAATTTTGAGGGTATCAAAAATGGCCATAAATTAGTACTTCTAAATTCTTCTGTGATGCTGCGACTTGAAGCTGCCCTTCAATATGATAACTTCCATCTGTTCCATGTTGTATCTGTGACCACAAAAATGTTTTGCTACAAGTAATTCAATCTTTCCCTCTTTAATCGTGTGGCGATGAGACCTCATCCCGGCTTTCAGTTTTTGTCCTGTTTCCCCAATATAAAGCCCCCCAACAGGACATTTACTGCACATGATCAGGTACACCACATCAGACATGGAACATGTGAATGTCCCGGGGATCCTATAGTCCTGCTGTGTGTTGGGGATCTGTATCCTGTCCGCAGTCAGTATATGTCAGCAGGTCTTGCAGCTCCTTACATTACAGGGATAAGTTCCTTTTTGTGTGTCAGAGGGCAATGCACTCCTCTTTGTAAAGTTTCAGATGGTCATCCTTGTGTAGGTATGATGGAGTTTCTTTGCAGTTTTTCCTTAGTACCTCTAGCTGTGGATTGTAGGTCACTACTAGAGGCATACATTCATTTTTTTTCTTTCTCTGTGTATTGGAGTAGTTGATTTATGGGTATCCTGGTGGCTCTGCACTGCACTGTAGATGGCGCATGCGTGTGACATCATTCTTGCTGAGGAGGAGTTACATTGCATGCGCCAGAAGCCTCAGTGTGCCGCAGGCACACATACTGACATACAGCACCATATATGAAGTAATCTGATAATAGCGCCAAACAAGTAAATACCATCATACAGTGCTCAAATAATACCACCATAAAGTAGTAAGCAAATTACAGCTCCATACAGAAAGTGATCTAGTAACTGTAGTACCCCAGAGGAGAAGAGATGAGAAGATCTAGGAAGAGCTAGTGCAGTGAGAAGGAGTAAAGAAAAAGTGTGAGTACCTAAAGCAAGTTTATGTTCCTGGGCCAGAGAGCCAGCAGAAGAGAGAGGGAGCAAGAGAGAAGTTTATCAAAAAGAATCAGCAGCGAGAAGATAGTTCCACTAAGCAAGAGAAAGAAAGGTAAATTGTTATAGTCAATGCCAGAAAGTAAAGCTGGAGTGTAAAGTAAGGGGGACCAGAGGGGGAATTTCAACCCAATAATCTCAAGGCTAGGAAAAGTGTTTTCTATACGAATTGACATCATCTGCCTCAAGTAAATGCAAAGTGTAACTGCTGCAAAGTACAGAACTCTCTCTCTCTGTTGACCAACAAAGTGTTCAACTGTTGTACCATCTAATCCTGTCTCCTGGAGTCCCTTCCCACCACCTATAACATCTGCACTGAGGTACCACACTACACTTCAGGAGAACAAGGACATTTTTTATTTTATTTTTCCTTTTATTATAAGTCATGTCTGGAGTACATTTCGGCTTACCTATGGACTGGCGTCATGACAAAACACCATCGTCTCCTACCTGCCCCGCGGGTAGCACCCCACTGGGGATTAACAATTTACCCTACCCGACTTCGCGGGTACCATTACACAGTGGTAAATTCAGGTTATACCTTGGCAGTAATTTCTATGCCAAGGTATAACCTGAATTTACCACTGTGTAATGCCTCGCCAGGCCGTGTTTCCTTCGGAGGGGAGCAGCGGCGCCACCATGACTACCATCATTTGTTGCCCTCGCCATCGCACCCTGCACGGTCTGGCCCATTGCATAATTCTATAATGTAATACCTAACACTGCAATGTAATTAATATTACATTTTATGATGTTCTTCTTTACAGGATTGGGGATGTCTGATCGCTGGGGGTCTGACCGCTGGGACACCAAGGAATCCCGAGAATGGCACCCTGTATGCCCCTGTGAATGAAGTGGCGGTGTTCATACATGACTGCCGTTCCATTCACTTCTATGGGATGATTGGAGATTGCCAAGTGCATTGACCTCTGCCCATCGCATAGAAATGAATGGAGCGGCAGTCAAGCATGTGCACCGCTACTCGGCATTTGGGGACACAGTTCTCAGATCTCTGGGGGTCCCAGCAGTCAGATCTCCAGTAATCAAACATGTATTGCCTAACCTGTGGATAAGAGATAAATGTCTTTGGTGGTGAAACCCCTTTAATTCTTAGACCATCAGAATGGCTCCTACAGTTTGGATGGCACAGGTCACACACGCCACACACGCCTGTATGAAGGCATTCAGAGGCTTTCTGTTTAGCATAAATCATATAAAATGATGGCATGTTCCATCAGATGCCATAAGTGCAAAGGTAACTTTATCGCTTGCCTCTAAGTTAGAATAATTCCGTAATACGGTGCTGTATGGAGGCACCATATGGCGGCACAAGGAGTACGATGGCTCCATAGTACAGAACCACATCCCCCTACACACAGCTCTGCTACATTTGTAAGGTCTAAAACAATTACTCGCTATTTTAAGCCGCGCCGTAGTTGTCAGGCAGCAAGAACGTGTTTTGACAGAGCGCTTTCCGCCTTTTCAGCGTAGTTAACATTTACTTTTTAAATGAGGTTCTGTGCTGAAAAAAGGGAAACATTTTAATTGGTCTTTTTGTGCTGAGCTCGTCAGAAGAAAATGATCTCGAAAATTGAAAGTTTGCTTTTTTTTTTGTTCATAGCTGATTTTTTTCAAATTGCATCCAATTATAATTGTAGCATATTGTATATCATTTAGTAAAGCCCTCATGGGGTCAATGAAGACGTTGTAGGGATCAATGATGCCCTTGTGGGGTTCAGTAAACTATTGTGGGGGTCAGTAAAGCCCTTGTGGGGTCATAAAACTCTTCTGGGAATCACTAAAGCCAATGTGGGCTCAGTGCAACCCGTGTGGATTCAGTAAAGCGCTTGTGGGGTCAGTAAAACTCCTAAGAGTCAGTAAAGTCCTTGGGGGATCAGTAAATCTCTTGTGGGGTCAGTAGAACCTGTGTGTAGTCAGTAAAACCCTTGTAAGGTTAATAAAGCAGCTATTGTTTGGGCCAGTAAAGACCTTGTGGGCTCGGTAAAACCTGTGTGGGGTCTGTAAAGCACTTGTGGGGTCAGTAAAACTCTTGTAAGAGTCAGCAAAGTCCTTCAGGGATCAGTAAAGCCCATGTGGGGTCAGTAGAACCTGTGTGGGGTCTGTAAAACTCTTGTAAGAGTCAGTAAAGTCCTTCAGGGATCAGTAAAGCCCATGTGGGGTCAGTAGAACCTGTGTGGGGTCTGTAAAGCCATTCTGGGATCAGTTAGGTATTTAAGGGGCCGGGAAAGCCCGTGTGAGGTTAGTACAACCTGTGTGGGGTCTGTAAAGCCATTCTGGGGTCAGTAAAGACCTTTAAGGGGCCGGGAAAGCCCTTGTGAGGTTGGTACAACCTGTGTGGCATCAGTAAATCCCTTGTAGGGTCTGTAATGCATTTGTGGAGATCAGTGAAGCCCTTGTTGGGTTTGTAAAACTCATGTGGGGTTGTAAAGTTTTTGTGAGGGTCAGGAAAGCCCTTGTGGGGTTGTAAAGACCTTGTTAGCTCCATACAACCTGTGTTGAGTCAGTAATACCCCTGTGGAGTCTGTAAAATCCTTGTGGAGTCAGTAAAGCCTTTGGGGGTTAGCAAAGCCCTTGTGGGGTCAGTAAAACCTGTGTGGAGTCAGTGAAACCCTTGTAGGGTCAGTAAAGGTCAGCTCTTGTGAGGGTTGTTAAAGCTCTTGTGGGGTTAGTGAAGCCTTGTGGGCTCAATACAACCTCTCTGGGGTCAGTAAAGCCATTCTGGGGTTGTAATGA
This sequence comes from Eleutherodactylus coqui, assembly GCF_035609145.1. Classification (NCBI taxonomy): domain Eukaryota; kingdom Metazoa; phylum Chordata; class Amphibia; order Anura; family Eleutherodactylidae; genus Eleutherodactylus; species Eleutherodactylus coqui. The sequence goes on from NC_089839.1 coordinate 11,651,903, forward strand.
CCTTGAAGAAGTCAGGAAAGTCTGTGTGGGATCAGTAAATCCCTTGTGGGCCATAGAGACCTTGTAGAGGTCTGTAAAGCCAGTGTGAGATCAGGAAATCTCTTTTGAGGTTGCAAAGACTTGAAGAGATCAGTAAAACCCTTGTAGGGTCATAAATAGAGATGAGCGAACATACTCGTCCGAGCTTGATATTCGTGTGAATATTAGGGTGTTCGGGATGCTCGTTACTCTTAACGAGCACCACGCGGTGTTCGGGTTACTTTCACTTTCCTCTGTGAGACGTTAGCGCACTTTTCTGGCCAATTGAAAGACAGGGAAGGCATTACAACTTCCCCCTGCAACGTTTAAGCCCTATACCACCCCCCTGCTGTGAGTGGCTGGCGAGATTAGGTGTCACCCGAGTATTGAAATCTGCCCTTCCCGCGGCTCGCTACGGATGTATTCTGACATTAGTTCAGGGAAAGTGGTATCGTGTTGGAGCTGCTATAGGGAGAGTGTTAGGAGTATTGTAGGCTTCAAGAACCCCAACGGTCCTTCTAAAGGCCATAAATCGTCTCTATATGCGCTCAGTGGGGCCGGCGGCAGCAGCGCCGACCCCATTGAGAACATATAGAAGACAAATCCTTCTTTTCTGCCACAGCTGTAACAGCTGTAGCAGAGAAGAACGATGTTTGCCCATTGAATTCAATGGAACCAGCAATACAGCAGGTTCCACTGAATGCAATGGGCTGCCGGCGATCGCAGGATGAATGGTCGGGAAGGGGTTAAATATATAACCCCTTCCCTGCAATTCATCCAGAAATGTGATACACTAAAAATATATACCGGCGTATAAGACGACCCCCCAACTGTCACCTTATACGCCGGCAATACAGTGGAGCAAAGAATAAAAAGCATTACTCACTTCTTCAGACGATCTGCGCCGCTCCTGCAGACTGTCACTCCTTCCTGGTGTTCTGCGGCGCTGCTGCAGGATGTCGCTCCCTCCTGGTTCCCGGCAGAGCATTGCTTTCTCTACGAAAGGCTTTAAATCCACGCCTCCAGAAACACACGTGCCTTCAGCCAATCACAGCCAATGACAGTGATGTCATTGAATTGCTGTGATTGGCTGTGTTTCTGGAGGCGGGGATTTCAAGCCTTTCATAGAGAAAGCTTTAGTCCGTGGACCAGGAAGGAGTGACAGTCTGCAGGAGCGGCGCAGATCGTCTGAAGAAGTAAGTAATGCTTTTTATTCTTTGCTCCACTGTATTGCCGGCGTATAAGGTGACAGTTGGGGGGTCGTCTTATACGCCCCGTCGCCTTATACGCCGGTATATATTTTTAGTGTATCACATTTCTGGATGAATTGCAGGGAAGGGGTTATATATTTAACCCCTTCCCGACCATTCATCCTGCGATCGCCGGCAGCCCATTGCATTCAGTGGAACCTGCTGTATTGCTGGTTCCATTGAATTCAATGGGCAAACATCGTTCTTCTCTGCCACAGCTGTTACAGCTGTGCCAGAGGAGAACGATCTTTACGCTGACAGTGCGGGGGGGGGGGGGGGCCCACTCTTGCCGCTATTGTGGCTTAATAGTGGGACCTGTGAACTTGAGATGCAGCCCAACATGTAGCCCCTCGCCTGCCCTATCCGCTTCTGTGTCGTTCCCATCACTTTCTTGAATTGCCCACATTTTCACACATGAAAACCTTAGCGAGCATCGGCGAAATACAAAAATGCTCGGGTCGCCCATTGACTTCAATGGGGTTCGTTACTCGAAACGAACCCTCGAGCATTGCCGAGTAACGAGCACCCGAGCATTTTGGTGCTCGCTCATCTCTAGTCATAAAGACTGTGTGAGGTTAGTAAAGCCCATGAAGAGTTAGTACAGCCTCTGTGGTGTCAATAAAACCCTAGTGGGGTTGCAAAGACATTGTGGGATCAGTAACACCATGGTAGGGTCATAAAGACCATGTGGGGTCAGTAAGCTTCTGCTGGGGTCAGTACAACCTGTGTGGTGTCAGTAAAGCCATAGTCAGGTTGTAAAGACATTGGGGGATCAGTAAAATGCGTTTAGGGTGATTTAAGCTCTTCTGGGTTAGTGTCTATAGTCCTAAGTTTTACCCTAGTAAGAGGCTGACATCATAGAGTCTGTTTGTGGTAGGAGGAGGAAATAATTGTCTCGGATGCAGCCTATCATTAACCTGTAGGTCCCAACGGCTTGATAGGTCTACCTTAAAGGGGTTGTCCCGCAAAAGCAAGCGGGGTTATACACTTCTGTATGGCCATATTAATGCACTTTGTAATGTTCATCGTTAATTAATTATGAGCCATACAGAAGTTATTCACTTACCTGCTCCGTTGCTAGCGTCCTCGTCTCCATGGTGCCGTCTAATTTCAGCGTCTAATCGCCCGATTAGACGCGCTTGCGCAGTCCGGTCTTCTCCCTGGTGAATGGGGCCGCTCGTGCCGGAGAGCTGGTCCTCGTAGCTCCGCCCCGTCACGTGTGCCGATTCCAGCCAATCAGGAGGCTGGAATCGGCAATGGACCGCACAGAGCCCACGGTGCACCATGGGAGAAGACCCGCGGTGCATCGTGGGTGAAGATCCCGGCGGCCATCTTGCTAAGGTAAGGAAGAAGTCGCCGCAGCGCGGGGATTCGGGTAAGTACTAAACGGGTTTTTTTTTTAACACATGCATTGGGTTTGTCTCGCGCCGAACGGGGGGCCTATTGAAAAAAAAAAAAACGTTTCGGCGCGGGACAACCCCTTTGATAACAACTTGATTTTGAAAGCCCACATGATCCCCTCAGGTGCTTCACATCAGGTCGGACGCATTTCTTTCAATCATGAGTGACCAGCAATCATCAGGTTAAGGAGACGTTTCTGAATTTCTAAGGTAAGTCTATAAGATGCGCTTACCGTATGTTGGTTTTTGTAACATTGTACAACATTCTAACTAGTTTTTGTTTTTGGGAATATTGGGCGATGACCTCCACCACCAATATTATAACCCCCAAAGTGGATACACGGAGGGCAATGTGTCCATTTATATTGCCAGACTTCAGCTCCTTCCATCGTTGCTGTAGGCTTGGTTGACCATCAAGGTAGCAGCAGTAATGGTGGCCATCTTTGTTGTCACTCAGTTATTTCAAGACTTTAAATGTACATTTTTTTTCCATAACTATACATTCACCAATCAGATGCTTCCTCTTACAGCAGAGTCTTAGGGTGGACACCCACTAGCGATATATTTTCAGCGATGCGACAGCGATGATTATGAAACCAATGATTTTCATCCCCGGGGACCGCCCGGATGAAGGAGTCCTCTGCTACAGCTGTCACGGCTGTGGCAAAAGTCCAGAATGCTATCCCCTTGCTTTCAATGGGGTTGGTGCTGCTGCTGCTGGCCCCATTGAAAGCACTTTGTGATATTGCAGCGTTTTTTTGCGCTGCGAGGCGAATGTTTTCACTCGCTCTCGCAGTGCAAGAAAAAAAACGCGAGTGGGCGTCCACCCTTAGGGATGATTCACAGGAGGCTATTTTCATGCAGTTTATGTAGATGTTTTGCACAGGTCACAGAGCATATCCACTACACACTCCCATAGAAGTCTATATGTGATGGTTACAGCTCACCTCCTTCACCTCGCTACACAGATCTCAGGGCATGCCCACTACATACTCCCATAGAAGTCTATGCCTGATGGTCACAGCTCACCTCCCTACATCTCAGAACAGGCCCACTACACACTTCCATAGAGGTCTATAGGTGACTGTCACAGCTCACATTCTCTCCTTCCCACAGGTCACAACACCTGCCCACTACACACACCCATATAAGCCTATAAGTGATGGTAACAGCTCACAGATAGTCACAGAGCATACCCACTACACATTTCTATAGAAATCTATAGGTTATGTCCCAGTTCACTTCCACTCCTTCTTGGCACAGGTCACAGAACATACCCACTACACACTCCCATAGAAGCCAATAGGTTACATCACAGGTCACCTCCACTCCTTCCTGCACAGGTCACAGAGCATGCCCACTACTCAATCCCATAGACGTCTATAGGTGATGGTCAGAGCTCACCACCACTCCGTCCTGCACAGGTCACAGAGCATGCTTACTACTTAATCCCATAGAAGTCTATAGGTGATGGTCACAGCTCACCACCACTCCTTTCTGCACAGGTCACAGAGCATGCCCACTACTCAATCCCATAGAAGTCTATAGGCGATGGTCACAGCTCACCACCACTCCTTCCTGCACAGGTCACAAAGCATGCCCACTACTCAATCCCATAGAGGTCTATAGGTGATGGTCAGAGCTTACCACCACTCCTTCCTGCACAGGTCACAGAGCATGCCCACTACTCAATCCCATAGAAGTCTATAGGTGATGGTCACAGCTCACCACCACTCCTTCCTGCACAGGTCACAGAGCATGCCCACTACTCAATCCCATAGAAGTCTATAGGTGATGGTCACAGCTCACCACCACTCCGTCCTGCACAGGTCACAGAGCATGCTTACTACTCAATCCCATAGAAGTCTATAGGTGATGGTCAGAGCTCACCACCACTCCTTCCCTGCACAGGTCACAGAGCATGCCCACTACTCAATCCCATAGAAGTCTATAGGTGATGGTCAGAGCTCACCACCACTCCTTTCTGCACAGGTCACAGAGCATGCCCACTACTCAATCCCATAGAAGTCTATAGGTGATGGTCAGAGCTCACCACCACTCCTTTCTGCACAGGTCACAGAGCATGCCCACTACTCAATCCCATAGAAGTCTATAGGTGATGGTCAGAGCTCACCACCACTCCTTTCTGCACAGGTCACAGAGCATGCCCACTACTCAATCCCATAGAAGTCTATAGGCGATGGTCACAGCTCACCACCACTCCTTCCTGCACAGGTCACAAAGCATGCCCACTACTCAATCCCATAGAGGTCTATAGGTGATGGTCAGAGCTCACCACCACTCCTTCCTGCACAGGTCACAGAGCATGCCCACTACTCAATCCCATAGAAGTCTATAGGTGATGGTCAGAGCTCACCACCACTCCTTTCTGCACAGGTCACAGAGCATGCCCACTACTCAATCCCATAGAAGTCTATAGGTGATGGTCACAGCTCATCACCACTCCTTTCTGCACAGGTCACAGAGCATGCCCACTACTCAATCCCATAGAAGTCTATAGGTGATGGTCACAGCTCACCACCACTCCTTCCCTGCACAGGTCACAGAGCATGCCCACTACTCAATCCCATAGAAGTCTATAGGTGATGGTCAGAGCTCACCATCACTCCTTCCTGCACAGGTCACAGAGCATGCCCACTACTCAATCCCATAGAAGTCTATAGGTGATGGTCAGAGCTCACCATCACTCCTTCCTGCACAGGTCATAGAAGTCATTGACTGATCATCATCCCCATGCATGAAAAATAGAATAAAATATCTTCATTCGTAGAAAAAAACAGATTAGAATCTACAGACATCCTACATCGGGATAGGTTTCCCTTTAAGTCCGGGGTCAGTTCCCTTAAGAGTTGAGTGCAGAATCCAACAGATACTTTCTTTAAGGGGACTAATTGACAGAACATCCACAGTCCATTACCAAGTCATCCAACAAATCGCGGCTCGTGGTAGATTAGAATAAACAGTGATAATAACGCTCTCACGGCTGTAGTTTATAAAGTGGGCGGCCATTGTTATCAACAAACACAATGACAGCGGCCATCATTGTCACATTACGCCGTACAAGTGTAACAATGTTAATGTGCCGTCTGCCTGTGCCCGCTCGGAGGATGCCGCTTAGTTAATGGCCTCGAGTCCCGGCTGCTATTAGCGGCAGTTCACATACAGCTCGTTCCATTAAACGTCCATGGATAATGTTACATGGAGGGAGGGGGAGGGGGGATGATTTAATATGTCGCCCTCCTAAGTGACTAATGAGCGCATCAGTACAACAAAGTCACAGCCGCCTAGAAACGCCAAGACGCTAATAATCATTTGGCCTCGCGGTAATTTATGCGGCTCGGAATATTGTATTTTAATAGAATGCCTTCATAATTTAGACCTTTGTGATTGAGATATAAGAAGAAGATCGTCTCCGCTGTCAACTTGCCAAAAACACTGGATACTTATGGAGTTTAACCCCTTCAGGACCAGGCCTGTTGGTGACTTAACCACTTCGGTATTTATCACTCTTCATTTTAGTTTTTTTTTTGTCCCCGCCTTCCAAGGGCCCGAATGTTATAATGTTTCCATTGACCTAGCCGTTGTTTGTTGTGGGCCGAGTTGTTTTTTTTAATGATAGCATTTAATGTACCGTATAATGTATGGAAAAAGTTTTTAAAAATTTTAATGGGGAGAAATGGAAAAAAATGCAATTGCACCGATTTTTTGGTTGGGGGGGAGCGAACTTTACTCAATGGGTCACTACGATTACACTGATGCCAAATTATATAATTTGTTTTATGTTTTCAAATTTTAAATTATTACGTTTTTTAAAAATTATTTTAAAGAAGTAAATAACATCCCAGGTCTACAAAACCAAACTTTATCTCTTTCACGAGAATGACATCACTGACTGGCTGTGATTGGTTAATGGAGCGCCGGCTGTGATTGGCTGGCGCTCGATCCAATCACAGCGCTTCCTTACACAGCGCTGGCGGCAGGGGAATTCAAAACCACTCCAGGGAAATGACAGCGGGGAGAAGTCTGAAGCAGCTTGCCGCACCGCTGGGAAGACCATCTCACCGGGGACACAGACACTGGCTGGAAGGTGAGCTAGACTTATATTCGAGTCAATAAATGTTACCTTTTTTTTTGGTAAAACTTATTGACTCGGCTTATACTTGGGTCGGCCAATACTCGACTGTATACAGTACTTCATACTTCCAAAAATGACCAAAAAGAAGTGGTGGTTATATAGATTTGTATAAAAAGGGGTGTCCCTAACCAGTTTTGGTTAGGGATACCCCAGTTTTTGTTTTTTAGATGAAACAAGGATTAAATTAATGAGATTTAGCACTACACACCGGATAGGGAATAAGGTGCTAATCTGTAGGGATCTGACCACTGGGGCCCCCACGAATCCCTAGGACAGGATGGATGGAGCAGTGTTGGCCAACATGCGCACCACCGTTCCACTCATTTAAATGGGACTACCGGAGATAGAAAGTTCGAGTGTTCGGCTATCTCTGATGGACCCATTAAGATGAGTAGATTGACATCATGAATGTCCTACTGCCGCCCTCTTCAGTCAGATAGCCACTGGTCTGTCATTCTTGAGATCAGTGGAAGCCCAGCAGTTGGACCTGCACCGATTTCCAAGTTTTTTCCTAACAACGTAATTTGTTTTTGTAGTAAACCCCTTTAAGCTTCAGGACTCTATGCCGTAACTGCATATAGTTGTAGAGCTTTACCTAGTCAAATGCTGGCATATCTTAAGACTTTACTTCAACGTTCCTTTCTGGAGATTTCAAGGGAATGAACATTATTGTAATCCATGTTCTTATATTGCTTCAATATATCTAAAACGGGTTGAAAAAATGAAGCAGTGTTGCAATATCGTTTTGTGTTTACAGCACCTATGTAAACTCATGTGTCGTCATGGCAAGAGACTACAAACAAACTCTGTGTAGTCAGATTCTGCAGTCACATTCCCTTCCATCTCTCCCCTACTTCCTGCTAACTTATGTTTGTGGTAAGTGAGTGGAACAAGTGTTGTGGACAGCTGAATCACAGGACACCATCTTCCGATCGGATGGCGGCACTTGGGTATGACGGTTGGCTGGCGAGCCGTTTCTGCATGACTGTAGCATTCCGACAGTGAAGTTTGGAGGAGGTTCTGTTATGGTGGGTGGGGTTCTGCTGGGAAGGACTAGATATTAGTTATAGTGAAGTCCACCTTCACCACCAGTGGGCACAGACACATTCTGGAAAATGTGGCATTGCCTACACTGTAGCAATATTTTGGTACAGCTCCGTGTCTCTACGAACATGACCGAGCTCCATATCATACGGCACGCAATGATGAGGCGTAGCTTGAGGAGCAAAACGTCTACAGACTTAATTGGCCAGACCAAAGTCAGAAACTCAGTCCCATCGAGCATCTTTGCGGAAAACTAGAATGCTGTATCTGTCACACTCAACACACCTATCATCCCCCGCATCACTATCTCAAGCTCCTCCAGGAATGCAATGAGATACCTCCACACATCTATGGAAATTTGGTGGAAAGCGGCTGCGGAGGGTTACTGCAGTCATTGAGGCCAAAGACAGCCCAACATCAAACTGATATCCTCAGGATAGGTCATCAATAGTTGATCGGTTGGTCTGCTGACAGCGCCGCAAATGCACAGAGGTCGCAGGCAGCATTGTAAGTTTCTGCTCTGGCCTCTGTGTAGTGGCCGGTGCTTGTAACTGCAAGTGCAGCTCTCATTGAAATCAAGTGCCACCCACTTCACGAAGGTCGGAGCAGAGACCTCCGATGCTTTCTCCGACCCCTGTGTATTTGCGACGCTGTCAGTGGGTACACAATCAGCTAATCGGTTGGGGTCCCAAGCGCCGGCCCCCAGCCGATCAGCTACTGCTGACCTATCTTGAGGATACATCATCAATAGTATTCTCCCTGGAAAACCCCTTTAAGGAAAAACACAAACTATTTTTTTTTGCTTTATTTTCAAGAGTTTTCCTAGAAACACTTTATGGGCAGCTGCCAAGGGGTTAATATCATGCCGCAGTTTCTTGCCTGTGGCCAATTTCTTCTCATGTTATGGGATGTCGTAAAGAAGGTAAAATACGTAATAAAATTTTCCGGTTTGGGGCTTTTTGTATTTTGAGACTTCTCAAGCAGCAAGTTGATGAAAATTGGATTTCTGTTAAAAAAGTGCATTAAAGTTATGGCAGTCACAAGTGCGGGGAAGTGTGAGGGGCGCGGCGGCGCAACACTGGGGAGTAATTGGCAGAAGCGTCTCAGGTTTGAGGAGTGCAGTACATGACTGGGTCGTGCAAAACAATCTTGGGGACAGGTGGCATCTTGGACATTATATCTCTATGGGCCTAATTGTATCAAAGCTCGCACAGGAATGGTGGGGAGCAGATGGCTGCAGCAACCAATCAGATTCCAGCTTGTGTTATTCCATCACAGGCTGGAAAATGAGAGACGTCATCTGATCAGTTGCTGTTGGAAGAAGTTGCTAAACTTTGGCCTATATGGTCCAGGTCAACCCAATGATAAGCATTGAAGGGGATGATTCATCACAGCCTGCAAGACAGATGAGTGATGGATCAAATCTGCCCAAATAAGGGACTCCATGACATCCAGATGCCATAACATTTGCATAGACAGAGGTTGCTGTCGTAGTACAACACCTTTAACCAGAGGTGTAACTTAAAACTTCTGGGCCCCATGGAAAACCTGTGACAGGGCCCCCAACTATAATGCTTTGGGCTCCCTTATGTGGAAAAGAGAAGCCTTATGGGCGGGGTGCTAACCTGTCCCCTGCATCCCCTATAGCTACACCCCTGCCTTTAACGGCAAAACTTCCAACTATCCAGGATCTCTCCCCAGAAGTAAAGAAGCCCCTTCAAGAAGTCCAAAACGTTTCATAGCAAAGTTAAAGTAAAAATTCTTTTCCTCAAGCGGAAACCAAAGAATTTAAAGTATAGTTATATGTCAGATCTGCACTAGAGATGAGCGAGCATTGGTCTTTTTCGAGTGACTGATTACTCGTCCGAGATCCATCTATCTATCTCCTATCTATCTATCTATCTCATATCTATCTATCTCCTATCTATCTATCTATCTATCTATCTATCTATCTATCTATCTATCTATCTATCATATCTTCTATCTATCTATCTATCTCCTATCTATCTATCTATCTCCTATCTATCTATCTATCTCCTATCTATCTATCTCTTATCTATCTATCTCATATCTATCTATCTGTCTATCCCATATCTATCTATCTATCTATCTATCTATCTATCTATCTATCTATCTATCTCCTATCTATCTGTCTCCTATCTATCTATCTATTATCTATCTATCTAATAGCTATCTATCTCATATCTATTTATCTATTTATCTATCTATCTATCTATCTATCTATTATCCATCAATCTATTATCTATCTACCTAATATCTATCTATCTATCTATCTATCTATCTATCTATCTATCTATCTGTCTATCTATCGATCTATCTCATATCTATCTATCTCATATCTATCTATCTATCTCCTATCTATCTATCTATCTATCTATCTATCTATCTATCTATCTATCTCTCTCATATCATATCTATCTATCTCCTATCTATCTATCTCATATCTATCTATCTATCTATCTATCTATCTATCTATCTATCTATCTATCTCATATCTATCTATCTATCTATCTATCTCCTATCTATCTCCAATCTATCTATCTATCTATCTATCTATCTATCTATCTATCTATTATCTATCTATCTACCTCATATCTATCTATCTATCTATTTATCTATCTCATATCTATCTATCTATCTATCTACCTCATATCTATCTATCTCTCTATCTATCTCATATCTATCTATCTATCTCATATCTATCTATCTATCTATCTAGCTATCTATCTCCTATCTATCTATCTATCCCATATCCATCTATCATCTATCTATCTAACTATCTATCTATCTCTCTATCTCCTATCTATCTATCTATCTATCTATCTATCTATCTATCTATCTATCTATCTATCTATCTATCTCTCTATCTCCTATCTATCTATCTATCTATCTATCTATCTATCTCTCTATCTCCTATCTATCTATCTATCTCCTATCTATCTATCTCCTATCTATCTATCTCATATCTATCTCCTATCTCATATCTATCTATCTCCTATCTCCTATCTATCTATCTATCTATCTATCTATCTCTCTATCTCCTATCTATCTATCTATCTATCTATCTCTCTATCTCCTATCTATCTATCTATCTCCTATCTATCTATCTCCTATCTATCTATCTCATATCTATCTCCTATCTCATATCTATCTATCTATCTATCTATCTATCTATCTATCTATCTATCTATCTATCTATCTATCTATCTATCTATCATCTATCTATCATCTATCTATCTATCTCATATCTATCTATATCATATCTATCTGTCTATCTATCTATCTCATATCTATCTATCTATCTATCTATCTATCTCATATCTATCTATATCATATCTAATATCTATCTCCATGTTCTGCGGGTATTACAGAGCCTTTTATTCTTAATACTGCCCAGTGCAATCAGTACAGAGATACGAGGGTGATAATAATGCTTTGTTTTACATTGTGTGTATTTGTGTTCTTGGTATCTCCTCCCATAATGCACTGTGTCATGTACCTTCTTCCTCATTATTCTCACATGTGGACATTTCCTACAGAGATTCTTTTTACTTTCTTTTGTTCTCTGTAATAAATTATGGCAGCCGATTGCTATAATTATTATTTTGATGATTTTGTAGAAATGCTCTATTAAAGGTAATGAGAAATACAATGTAAATAAGGTTTCACAGTGAGCATGTAAGCACAAGGCGTAATACTCTGCCCCGACTGAATGAGTGAAAATTAAGTATAGAAATCATGAGATTAATATTAGACTTCTGTTAGAGAAGGTGCCAGCTGACACAGTAGAAAATACAATGTGCTGATAGCTAGAGATTATGTCTTTTGTTCAATGCTTTAAAAGCCCAAACTGATATAGTGGAATATTTATTATATATTTCATTTTAAATAATGTCCTCTATGCAAGAGAATATAAATACTATTATACTGCCCCCTATGTACAAGAATATAACTACTATAATACTGCCCCCTATGTACAAGAGTATAACTACTATAATACTGCCCCCTATGTACAAGAATATAACTACTATAATACTGCCCCCTATGTACAAGAGTATAACTACTATAATACTGCCCCCTATGTACAAGAATATAACTACTATAATACTGCCCCCTATGTTCAAGAATATAACTACTATAATACTGCCCCCTATGTACAAGAGTATAACTACTATAATACTGCCCCTATGTACAAGAATATAACTACTATAATACTGCCCCCTATGTACAAGAATATAACTACTATAATACGGCCCCCATGTACAAGTATATAACTACTATAATACTGCTCCTATGTACAAGAATATAACTACTATAATACTGCCCCCTATGTACAAGAATAAAACTACTATAATACTGCTCCTATGTACAAGAATATAACTACTATAATACTGCCTCCTATGTACAAGAATATAACTACTATAATACTGCCCCCTATGTACAAGAATATAACTACTATAATACTGTTCCCTATATACAAGAATATAAAAACTATAATACTGCCCCCTATGTATAAGAATATAACTACTATAATACTGCCCCCTATGTACAAGAATATAACTACTATAATACTGTCCCCTATGTACAAGAATATAACCACTATAATACTGCCTCCTATGTACAAGAATATAACTACTATAATACTGCCTCCTATGTACAAGAATATAACTACTATAATACTGCCCTCTATGTACAAGAATATAACTACTAGAATACCGCCCCCCGATGCACAAGAATATAACTACTATAATACTGCCCTCTATGTACAAGAATATAACTACTATAATACTGCCTCCAATGTACAAGAATATAACTACTATAATACTGCCTCCTATGTACGAGAATATAACTACTATCATACTGCCCCCTATGTACAAGAATATAACTACTATAATACTGCCCCCTATGTACAAGAATATAACTACTATAATACTGCCTCTTATGTACAAGAATATAACTACTATAATACTGCCCCCTATGTACAAGAATATAACTACTATAATACTGCCCCCTATGTACAAGAATATAACTACTATAATACTGCCCTCTATGTACAAGAATATAACTACTATAATACTGCCTCCTATGTACAAGAATATAACTACTATAATACTGCCCTCTATGTACAAGAATATAACTACTATAATACTGCCTCCTATGTACAAGAATATAACTACTATAATACTGACCTCTATGTACAAGAATATAACTACTATAATACCGTCCCCTATGTTCAAGAATATAACTACTATAATACTGCTCCCTATGTACAAGAATATACTTACTATAATACTGCCCCTATGTACAAGAATATAACTGCTATAATACTGCCCTCTATGTACAAGAATATAACTGCTATAATACTGCCCCTATGTACAAGAATATAACTGCTATAACACTGCTCCTATGTACAAGAATATAAGTACTATAATACTACCTCCTATGTAGAAGAATATAACTACTATAATATTGCTCCCTATGTACAAGAATATAACTACTATAATACTGCCCCTATGTACAAGAATATAACTACTATAATACTGCCTCCTATGTACAAGAATATAACTACTATAATATTGCTCCCTATGTACAAGAATATAACTACTATAATACTGCCCCTATGTACAAGAATATAACTACTATAATACTGCCTCCTATGTACAAGAATATAACTACTATAATACTGCCCTCTATGTACAAGAATATAACTACTATAATACCGCTCCCTATGTTCAAGAATATAACTACTATAATACTGCTCCCTATGTACAAGAATATACTTACTATAATACTGCCCCTATGTACAAGAATATAACTACTATAATACTCCCCCTATGTACAAGAATATAACTACTATAATACTGCCTCCTATGTACAAGAATATAACTACTATAATACCGGCCCTTATGTACAAGAATATAACTGCTATAATACTGCTCCTATGTACAATAATATAAGTACTATAATACTGCCTCCTATGTAGAAGAATATAACTACTATAATACTGCCTCCTATGTACAGGAATATAACTACTATAATACTTCCACTATGTACTAGAATATAACTGCTATAATGCTGCCCTCCTATATACAAGAATATAACTACTATAATACCGCCCCCTATGTACAAGAATATAACTACTATAATACTGCTCCTATGTACAAGAATAAAACTACTATAATACTGCCCATATGTGCAAGATTATAACTACTATAATACTGCTCCCTATCTACAAGAATATAACTACTATAATACTCCCCCTATGTACAAGAATAAAACTACTATAATACTGCTCCCTATCTACAAGAATATAACTACTATAATACTCCCCCTATGTACAAGAATATAACTACTATAATACTGCCCCTATGTACAAGAATATAACTACTATAATACTGCTCCCTATGTACAAGAATATAACTACTATAATACTGCCCCCTATGTAAAAGGATATAACTACTATAATACTGCTCCCGTGTACAAGAATATAACTACTATAATACTGCTCCTATGTACAAGAATATAACTACTATAATACTGCCCCCTATGTACAAGAATATAAGTACTATAATACTGCCCCCTATGTACAAGAATATAACTACTATAATACTGCCCCCTATGTACAAGAATATAACTACTAAAATACTGCTCCTATGTACAAGAATATAACTACTATAATACTGCTCCTATGTACAAGAATATAACTACTATAATACTGCCCCCTATGTACAAGAATATAACTACTATAATACTGCTCCTATGTACAAGAATATAACTACTATAATACTGCCTCCTATGTACAAGAATATAACTACTATAGCACTGCCCCCTATGTACAAGAATATAACTACTATAATACTGCCCCCTATGTACAAGAATATAACTACTATAATACTGCCTCCTATGTACAAGAATATAACTACTATAATACTGCCCCCTATGTACAAGAATATAACTACTATAATACTGTTCATATGTACAACAATATAACTACTATAATACTGCCCCTATGTATAAGAATATAACTACTATAATGCTCCTATGTACAAGAATATAACTATTATAATACTGCCCCCTATGTACCAAAATATAACTACTATAATACTGCCCCCTATGTACCAGAATATAAATACTATAATACTGCCCCTATGTACAAAAATATAGCTACTATAATACTGCCCCCTATGTACAAGAATATAACTACTATAACACTGCCCCCTATGTACAAGAATATAACTACTATAATACTGCCTCCTATGTACAAGAATATAACTACTATAATACTGCCCCCTATGTACAAGAATATAACTACTATAATACTGCTCATATGTACAACAATATAACTACCATAATACTGCCCCTATGTATAAGAATATAACTACTATAATGCTCCTATGTACAAGAATATAACTACTATAATACTGCCCCCTATGTACCAAAATATAACTACTATAATACTGCCCACTATGTACCAGAATATAAATACTATAATACTGCCCCTATGTACAAAAATATAGCTACTATAATACTGCCCCCTATGTACAAGAATATAACTACTATAACACTGCCCCCTATGTACAAGAATATAACTACTATAATACTGCCCGCTATGTACAAGAATATAACTACTATAATACTGCTCCTATGTACAAGAATATAACTACTATAATACTGCCCTCGTGTACAAGAATATAACTACTATAATACTACACCATATATACAAGAATATAACTACTATAATACTGCCCCTATGTACAAGAATATAACTACTATAATACTGCCCCCTATGTACAAGAATATAACTACTATAATACTGTCCCCTATGTACAAGAATATAACTACTATAATACTGCCCACTATGTACAAGAATATAGCTATTATAATACTGCCCCCTATGTACAAGAATATAACTACTATAATACTGCCCCTATGTACAAGAATATAGCTATTATAATACCGCCTCCTATGTACAAGAATATAACTAGTATAATACTGCCCCCTATGTACAAGAATATAACTACTATAATACTGCCCCTATGTACAAGAATATAACTACTATAATACTGCCCCCTATGTACAAGAATATAACTACTATAATACTGCCCCTATGTACAAGAATATAGCTATTATAATACTGCCCCTATATACAACAATATAACTACTATAATACTGCCCCTATGTACAAGAATATAACTACTATAATACTGCCTTCTATGTACAAGAATATAACTACTATAATACTGCCCCCTATGTACAAGAATATAACCCCTATAATACTGCCCCCTATGTACAAGAATATAACTACTATAATACTGCCCCCTATGTACAAGAATATAACTACTATAATACTGCCCCCTATGTACAAGAATATAGCTATTATAATACTGCCCCCTATGTACAAGAATATAACTACTATAATACTGCTCCCTATGTACAAGAATATTACTACTATAATACTGCCTCCTATGTACAAGAATATAACTACTATAATACTGCCCCCTATGTACAAGAATATAACTACTATAATACTGCCCCTATGTACAAGAATATAACTACTATTATACTGCCCCCTATGTACAAGAATATAACTACTATAATACAGCCCCCTATGTACAAGAATATAACTACTATAATACTGCTCCCTATCTACAAGAATATAACTACTATAATACTCCCCCTATGTACAAGAATATAACTACTATAATACTGCCCCTATGTACAAGAATATAACTACTATAATACTGCTCCCTATGTACAAGAATATAACTACTATAATACTGCCCCCTATGTAAAAGGATATAACTACTATAATACTGCTCCCGTGTACAAGAATATAACTACTATAATACTGCTCCTATGTACAAGAATATAACTACTATAATACTGCCCCCTATGTACAAGAATATAAGTACTATAATACTGCCCCCTATGTACAAGAATATAACTACTATAATACTGCCCCCTATGTACAAGAATATAACTACTAAAATACTGCTCCTATGTACAAGAATATAACTACTATAATACTGCTCCTATGTACAAGAATATAACTACTATAATACTGCCCCCTATGTACAAGAATATAACTACTATAATACTGCTCCTATGTACAAGAATATAACTACTATAATACTGCCTCCTATGTACAAGAATATAACTACTATAGCACTGCCCCCTATGTACAAGAATATAACTACTATAATACTGCCCCCTATGTACAAGAATATAACTACTATAATACTGCCTCCTATGTACAAGAATATAACTACTATAATACTGCCCCCTATGTACAAGAATATAACTACTATAATACTGTTCATATGTACAACAATATAACTACTATAATACTGCCCCTATGTATAAGAATATAACTACTATAATGCTCCTATGTACAAGAATATAACTATTATAATACTGCCCCCTATGTACCAAAATATAACTACTATAATACTGCCCCCTATGTACCAGAATATAAATACTATAATACTGCCCCTATGTACAAAAATATAGCTACTATAATACTGCCCCCTATGTACAAGAATATAACTACTATAACACTGCCCCCTATGTACAAGAATATAACTACTATAATACTGCCTCCTATGTACAAGAATATAACTACTATAATACTGCCCCCTATGTACAAGAATATAACTACTATAATACTGCTCATATGTACAACAATATAACTACTATAATACTGCCCCTATGTATAAGAATATAACTACTATAATGCTCCTATGTACAAGAATATAACTACTATAATACTGCCCCCTATGTACCAAAATATAACTACTATAATACTGCCCACTATGTACCAGAATATAAATACTATAATACTGCCCCTATGTACAAAAATATAGCTACTATAATACTGCCCCCTATGTACAAGAATATAACTACTATAACACTGCCCCCTATGTACAAGAATATAACTACTATAATACTGCCCGCTATGTACAAGAATATAACTACTATAATACTGCTCCTATGTACAAGAATATAACTACTATAATACTGCCCTCGTGTACAAGAATATAACTACTATAATACTACACCATATATACAAGAATATAACTACTATAATACTGCCCCTATGTACAAGAATATAACTACTATAATACTGCCCCCTATGTACAAGAATATAACTACTATAATACTGTCCCCTATGTACAAGAATATAACTACTATAATACTGCCCACTATGTACAAGAATATAGCTATTATAATACTGCCCCCTATGTACAAGAATATAACTACTATAATACTGCCCCTATGTACAAGAATATAGCTATTATAATACCGCCTCCTATGTACAAGAATATAACTAGTATAATACTGCCCCCTATGTACAAGAATATAACTACTATAATACTGCCCCTATGTACAAGAATATAACTACTATAATACTGCCCCCTATGTACAAGAATATAACTACTATAATACTGCCCCTATGTACAAGAATATAGCTATTATAATACTGCCCCTATATACAACAATATAACTACTATAATACTGCCCCTATGTACAAGAATATAACTACTATAATACTGCCTTCTATGTACAAGAATATAACTACTATAATACTGCCCCCTATGTACAAGAATATAACCCCTATAATACTGCCCCCTATGTACAAGAATATAACTACTATAATACTGCCCCCTATGTACAAGAATATAACTACTATAATACTGCCCCCTATGTACAAGAATATAGCTATTATAATACTGCCCCCTATGTACAAGAATATAACTACTATAATACTGCTCCCTATGTACAAGAATATTACTACTATAATACTGCCTCCTATGTACAAGAATATAACTACTATAATACTGCCCCCTATGTACAAGAATATAACTACTATAATACTGCCCCTATGTACAAGAATATAACTACTATTATACTGCCCCCTATGTACAAGAATATAACTACTATAATACAGCCCCCTATGTACAAGAATATAACTACTATAATACTGCTCCTATGTACAAGAATATAACTACTATAATACTGCCCCCTATGTACAAGAATATAACTACTATAATACTGCCCCCTATGTACAAGAATATAACTACTATAATACTGCCTCCTATGTATAAGAATATAACGACTATAATGCTGCTCCTATTTACAAGAATATAACTACTATAATACTGCCCCCTATGTACAAGAATATAACTACTATAATACTGCCCCCTATGTACAAGAATATAACTACTATAATACTGCCCCCTATGTACAAGAGTATAACTACTATAATACTGCCCCCTATGTACAAGAATATAACTACTATAATACTGCCCCCTATGTACAAGAGTATAACTACTATAATACTGCCCCCTATGTACAAGAATATAACTACTATAATACTGCCCCCTATGTTCAAGAATATAACTACTATAATACTGCCCCCTATGTACAAGAGTATAACTACTATAATACTGCCCCTATGTACAAGAATATAACTACTATAATACTGCCCCCTATGTACAAGAATATAACTACTATAATACGGCCCCCATGTACAAGTATATAACTACTATAATACTGCTCCTATGTACAAGAATATAACTACTATAATACTGCCCCCTATGTACAAGAATAAAACTACTATAATACTGCTCCTATGTACAAGAATATAACTACTATAATACTGCCTCCTATGTACAAGAATATAACTACTATAATACTGCCCCCTATGTACAAGAATATAACTACTATAATACTGTTCCCTATATACAAGAATATAAAAACTATAATACTGCCCCCTATGTATAAGAATATAACTACTATAATACTGCCCCCTATGTACAAGAATATAACTACTATAATACTGTCCCCTATGTACAAGAATATAACCACTATAATACTGCCTCCTATGTCCAAGAATATAACTACTATAATACTGCCTCCTATGTACAAGAATATAACTACTATAATACTGCCCTCTATGTACAAGAATATAACTACTAGAATACCGCCCCCCGATGCACAAGAATATAACTACTATAATACTGCCCTCTATGTACAAGAATATAACTACTATAATACTGCCTCCAATGTACAAGAATATAACTACTATAATACTGCCTCCTATGTACGAGAATATAACTACTATCATACTGCCCCCTATGTACAAGAATATAACTACTATAATACTGCCCCCTATGTACAAGAATATAACTACTATAATACTGCCTCTTATGTACAAGAATATAACTACTATAATACTGCCCCCTATGTACAAGAATATAACTACTATAATACTGCCCCCTATGTACAAGAATATAACTACTATAATACTGCCCTCTATGTACAAGAATATAACTACTATAATACTGCCTCCTATGTACAAGAATATAACTACTATAATACTGCCCTCTATGTACAAGAATATAACTACTATAATACTGCCTCCTATGTACAAGAATATAACTACTATAATACTGACCTCTATGTACAAGAATATAACTACTATAATACCGTCCCCTATGTTCAAGAATATAACTACTATAATACTGCTCCCTATGTACAAGAATATACTTACTATAATACTGCCCCTATGTACAAGAATATAACTGCTATAATACTGCCCTCTATGTACAAGAATATAACTGCTATAATACTGCCCCTATGTACAAGAATATAACTGCTATAACACTGCTCCTATGTACAAGAATATAAGTACTATAATACTACCTCCTATGTAGAAGAATATAACTACTATAATATTGCTCCCTATGTACAAGAATATAACTACTATAATACTGCCCCTATGTACAAGAATATAACTACTATAATACTGCCTCCTATGTACAAGAATATAACTACTATAATATTGCTCCCTATGTACAAGAATATAACTACTATAATACTGCCTCCTATGTACAAGAATATAACTACTATAATACTGCCCTCTATGTACAAGAATATAACTACTATAATACCGCTCCCTATGTTCAAGAATATAACTACTATAATACTGCTCCCTATGTACAAGAATATACTTACTATAATACTGCCCCTATGTACAAGAATATAACTACTATAATACTCCCCCTATGTACAAGAATATAACTACTATAATACTGCCTCCTATGTACAAGAATATAACTACTATAATACCGGCCCTTATGTACAAGAATATAACTGCTATAATACTGCTCCTATGTACAATAATATAAGTACTATAATACTGCCTCCTATGTAGAAGAATATAACTACTATAATACTGCCTCCTATGTACAGGAATATAACTACTATAATACTTCCACTATGTACTAGAATATAACTGCTATAATGCTGCCCTCCTATATACAAGAATATAACTACTATAATACCGCCCCCTATGTACAAGAATATAACTACTATAATACTGCTCCTATGTACAAGAATAAAACTACTATAATACTGCCCATATGTGCAAGATTATAACTACTATAATACTGCTCCCTATCTACAAGAATATAACTACTATAATACTCCCCCTATGTACAAGAATAAAACTACTATAATACTGCTCCCTATCTACAAGAATATAACTACTATAATACTCCCCCTATGTACAAGAATATAACTACTATAATACTGCCCCTATGTACAAGAATATAACTACTATAATACTGCTCCCTATGTACAAGAATATAACTACTATAATACTGCCCCCTATGTAAAAGGATATAACTACTATAATACTGCTCCCGTGTACAAGAATATAACTACTATAATACTGCTCCTATGTACAAGAATATAACTACTATAATACTGCCCCCTATGTACAAGAATATAAGTACTATAATACTGCCCCCTATGTACAAGAATATAACTACTATAATACTGCCCCCTATGTACAAGAATATAACTACTAAAATACTGCTCCTATGTACAAGAATATAACTACTATAATACTGCTCCTATGTACAAGAATATAACTACTATAATACTGCCCCCTATGTACAAGAATATAACTACTATAATACTGCTCCTATGTACAAGAATATAACTACTATAATACTGCCTCCTATGTACAAGAATATAACTACTATAGCACTGCCCCCTATGTACAAGAATATAACTACTATAATACTGCCCCCTATGTACAAGAATATAACTACTATAATACTGCCTCCTATGTACAAGAATATAACTACTATAATACTGCCCCCTATGTACAAGAATATAACTACTATAATACTGTTCATATGTACAACAATATAACTACTATAATACTGCCCCTATGTATAAGAATATAACTACTATAATGCTCCTATGTACAAGAATATAACTATTATAATACTGCCCCCTATGTACCAAAATATAACTACTATAATACTGCCCCCTATGTACCAGAATATAAATACTATAATACTGCCCCTATGTACAAAAATATAGCTACTATAATACTGCCCCCTATGTACAAGAATATAACTACTATAACACTGCCCCCTATGTACAAGAATATAACTACTATAATACTGCCTCCTATGTACAAGAATATAACTACTATAATACTGCCCCCTATGTACAAGAATATAACTACTATAATACTGCTCATATGTACAACAATATAACTACTATAATACTGCCCCTATGTATAAGAATATAACTACTATAATGCTCCTATGTACAAGAATATAACTACTATAATACTGCCCCCTATGTACCAAAATATAACTACTATAATACTGCCCACTATGTACCAGAATATAAATACTATAATACTGCCCCTATGTACAAAAATATAGCTACTATAATACTGCCCCCTATGTACAAGAATATAACTACTATAACACTGCCCCCTATGTACAAGAATATAACTACTATAATACTGCCCGCTATGTACAAGAATATAACTACTATAATACTGCTCCTATGTACAAGAATATAACTACTATAATACTGCCCTCGTGTACAAGAATATAACTACTATAATACTACACCATATATACAAGAATATAACTACTATAATACTGCCCCTATGTACAAGAATATAACTACTATAATACTGCCCCCTATGTACAAGAATATAACTACTATAATACTGTCCCCTATGTACAAGAATATAACTACTATAATACTGCCCACTATGTACAAGAATATAGCTATTATAATACTGCCCCCTATGTACAAGAATATAACTACTATAATACTGCCCCTATGTACAAGAATATAGCTATTATAATACCGCCTCCTATGTACAAGAATATAACTAGTATAATACTGCCCCCTATGTACAAGAATATAACTACTATAATACTGCCCCTATGTACAAGAATATAACTACTATAATACTGCCCCCTATGTACAAGAATATAACTACTATAATACTGCCCCTATGTACAAGAATATAGCTATTATAATACTGCCCCTATATACAACAATATAACTACTATAATACTGCCCCTATGTACAAGAATATAACTACTATAATACTGCCTTCTATGTACAAGAATATAACTACTATAATACTGCCCCCTATGTACAAGAATATAACCCCTATAATACTGCCCCCTATGTACAAGAATATAACTACTATAATACTGCCCCCTATGTACAAGAATATAACTACTATAATACTGCCCCCTATGTACAAGAATATAGCTATTATAATACTGCCCCCTATGTACAAGAATATAACTACTATAATACTGCTCCCTATGTACAAGAATATTACTACTATAATACTGCCTCCTATGTACAAGAATATAACTACTATAATACTGCCCCCTATGTACAAGAATATAACTACTATAATACTGCCCCTATGTACAAGAATATAACTACTATAATACTGCCCCCTATGTACAAGAATATAACTACTATAATACTGCCCCCTATGTACAAGAATATAACTACTATAATACTGCCTCCTATGTACAAGAATATAACTACTATAATACTGCCCCCTATGTACAAGAATATAACTACTATAATACTGCCCCTATGTACAAGAATATAACTACTATAATACTGCCCCCTATGTACAAGAATATAACTACTATAATACTGCCCCCTATGTACAAGAATATAACTACTATAATACTGCCCCCTATGTACAAGAATATAACTACTATAAGACTGCCCCTATGTACAAGAATATAACTACTATAATACAGCCCCCTATGTACAAGAATATAACTACTATAATACTGCTCCTATGTACAAGAATATAACTACTATAATACTGTCCCCTATGTACAAGAATATAACTACTATTATACTGCCCCCTATGTACAAGAATATAACTACTATAATACAGCCCCCTATGTACAAGAATATAACTACTATAATACTGCTCCTATGTACAAGAATATAACTACTATAATACTGCCCCCTATGTACAAGAATATAACTACTATAATACTGCCCCCTATGTACAAGAATATAACTACTATAATACTGCCTCCTATGTACAAGAATATAACTACTATAATACTGTCCCCTATGTACAAGAATATAACTACTATTATACTGCCCCCTATGTACAAGAATATAACTACTATAATACAGCCCCCTATGTACAAGAATATAACTACTATAATACTGCTCCTATGTACAAGAATATAACTACTATAATACTGCCCCCTATGTACAAGAATATAGCTATTATAATACTGCCCCCTATGTACAAGAATATAACTACTATAATACTGCCTCCTATGTATAAGAATATAACGACTATAATGCTGCTCCTATGTACAAGAATATAACTACTATAATACTGCCCCCTATGTACAAGAATATAACTACTATAATACTGCCCCCCTATGTACAAGAATATAACTACTATAATACTGCCTCCTATGTACAAGAATATAACTACTATAATACTGCCCCCTATGTACAAGAATATAACTGCTATAATACTGCTCCTATGTACAAGAATATAACTACTATAATACTGCCCCCTATGTACAAGAATCTGAATATAAGCCGTGTTGATCTTCCTAGATATTAGTATTTTGTCCCCAGCTTACAGGTCTGATGTGTGTTTGCAGCCGTATACCCGAACACCCAGGAGAATAGTGATGATGCTGCTGGTGAAGCGATGTTGTGTTTGTGCTTTATACATGGCAGTCCTGGATCTTGAGAATGTTTGGATCCTTTGGATGTGATATAATAAGATAATACATAAATTAAATCCGACACAATTAGCCGCTGACAACTTTACATTCGGAGTCGCTGAAGGGAATTTCTACAGATTTAATTTCCTTCTCTTTGAGTTTTACTATCTTTGTTCTGCATGATCAAACCGAGATAAAGTCAGTGATACTCGGAGTCATTCCAGTGCAGAGACGTTTCTAGAATCTGAGAGCAAGAAATGTGCCGCGTGAGGAAAAGTTTTTGTTTTTTAGAATTTAAATATGTTTTAGTTAATGAATGAAGCTTTACTAAGAACGCGAGAAACCAAGATCATCCGAGTCTCTGTAAGACCCATGAGTGTCTTACCTCCAAAGTCTACCCAACGATCAGATGACTCTCGAGTCTGCTATAGCCACAACAGGCCAGTAGGGGCTGTTCTCCTTTCTCATTGAAAAAATGTTGTTTTTCCAATTCTGTTTTTTAAAATTCTGCTTGAGATTTTTCTTTTGTTCCTCTTTCAGTCACATTTTTGAAAGTTTAGTTTTGAATGTGTTGTCAACACTTTTCTGATGTGGACAATCTCTACTTGTTACAAAACGTCCCTCGAGTATATAAGCAAATCATCCTCTTGCTGTTTTTTTCTGTTGGGAAACATAGCTTTAACTGTTCAATATCCCTGCAGTGCCTCCGCAGGAGAGATGAAGTATTGCACAGTGTCCATTCGCAGCAGTAGAGTGTCTGTGTAATGCAGTGAACCTCTGAAGTGGGAAGTAGACACTGCCCTACCAGTAAGCTAACTAAGCAACCACTGTATAGGTATGTTCATTGTGGAGGAGGGAGGTTTGCAGGCTCATTGTGCTGACCGCCACTGAATTGGTGTGGGCAGCTTGTATCTCAGGCTTGGGTGGTATGACTTCTAACGGGAGCATTTGTGGCTCTTGGGGTGCTACTTGGAGCCAGGAAGGAGGGACTGAGGTGCTGAGCTCAAAACCGGGATAGGCTGTTTGGGCGTTGAGGTATGAGCCAGCTCTGGCGGTATTGAGGAGGGCGCGGTAGGATTGGTTGCCTGGGAAGTGGCCAAACTTTGCATGGCGGATTACACTGAGCCAGTCAGTTGTATCAGTTAAGCGCCTTTAACATATACAGATCATCGGAAACGAACGTTCACCCACCTGATCATTTGCCTATTTAAAGGGATTGCTCATCAGCTTCAGCGTTCGCATCTTGTATGCGGTACCCAAAGTTACGTGTTGTCGGTAGCACACCCCGTTATGTAAACAGCCTAAAAGTACCCTTATGTGGTGTTTTAACTGAGCATGCTGGAATTAGTAGTACTGATGGGGTATTAGTGTGGCTGGAGCCCTGGAGAGGCAGGGCCTATTCCCCACAGGAAACTGGAACCTTGCAATCGCTTGTACTGTATGCTGCAATACTTCAGTAGTGTAGTATAGAGTGATTTTTAATTATGCCTATTAAGCCCTGCCATAGGCAGAACTTGATAGGCATCCATGCATGGCATCCCTGGGAGCCATCACTAGACTACAAGCTGCCATGTCAGCTCATCAGTCCCACATAATTGCGTTGCAATCGGGGCCGTTGGGGTGCCATAGGAGGCCTTCTCTCCAACTGACTTTTTATACGCACGATCAGCTATCACCGTGGTGTCTACATAGTTAACTATCATGATTGGAACTAGCTTTGATCACAACCATTGGCTGTAAGCTGTCTGAAGCAGCATGTAGTCACCGGGTACGGAGCGGACTTGGCTTCTGCGCTCACGCCATACACCCTTCGAGACCATAAGAAGTAAATTTACCGGTGGCGGTCATGAAGCGGTTAAGACCATCTAACTATGCCGTCCTATGTGAATATACTTTTCTGTATATTCCATGCTGTGTACAAGGTCCCTAACACGCTGTACGGTATATACAGAGCCGGTCTCGTCCCCAGACTGCTGTCCTCTCTGCTTCCTCTCCGGCGCTTGCACGCGCTTTGCTTCTGGCGCGGCGCTCACACAGTGCTGGAGAAGCCAAAATGATGACTCTAAATAATACTGATAATGACTGAATGAGCTGATGAGGAATCCGCTACAATCGTCTCATTTCACGTAGGATAAGGGCGCAGACATGTCATCCGGCGATGATTCCTCGGTGCGACACATGTCAGTCCGCGGGAAGCATTCTCCTGGAGCCGAGCATTCTTCAGTCAGCTGTCTACATCAGGAATTCACAAATAATGTCAGCGGCATGGAGCTCCGACTCTGCAGTCACGGAACCACTTGTGCAGTATGTGTCAATCAAGCGGGGTCTTTTGCGTTATTCAAGGCCGTGGCGATTTCTGATTCCTCATTTATTACACATCCATGTATCAAACATTCAGCCTGTACATTGCAATGTGAATCATGTAATGCTTCATTTCTCCTGTGGAGGCGCTGTAGGAAAGATGCACACTTGATCAGCTAATATGAGCCCTCTGGAGGTCAGCATTGGAAATGCAACTACTGATAACTGGGTGGCATGATTCACTGCTGGTGACCACAGATGTACTAAGCAAAAGGCAGCAAAAATGGAGATATGGAGCATGCTTTACATTACACTGTGTTTTAGATTCTCTTTATGCCTATATACGCAATTTTTGAACAGAGCCTACAAAAGGGGTGTGACAGAGACGAGTCAAAAATGTACCGAACAATACCCAGATAGTGAAATATGATCACATACTGCCTAAACAATGTAATACAATCCTATACTGTCCAAATAATATGGACCTACAAGGCCAAGGTATTTTGCTATATCTTGTAATACAATCATACACTGCACATATAGGTCCGCCATACACAGCCTAAATAATACTGCCAAACAGTGTCAAAATATTGTGACAAAGGCATACACTGCTCATCTGTAGTATACTGAAAAGTTGTGATATGACCATACGCTGTACAAATATTGTCATACACACCCTACATAACTCATACAATGTCGCCATACACTGCACCAATGCATAGTGCTCACATAATACTGCCTTACAGTGCCCAATAATACCACCGTTACCTACAGCTTACCAGAATGTATAGTCATATATACAATTATATATACCGCCACTCACCAGAAACTGAAGTGATCTGAGCATGTGCTTCGGGTCTGGCAGCTCACATGGCCGGACCGACCTTTGGAGGATAAAGCAAGAAACACGAACACCACCTTGTGAAAAATGATTTTATTTCTGAAAGCCGGTCAGAGACCCGGGGTCACCTGTAAGACGTGTCAAAAACTTCTGTGTAAAACTTTGGTAAGTTTTTTTTAATTTCCAAGTCGCCATCTCAATAGTCCATTCGAAACGCAGCGATATCAAAAATCCGATGGATTTCATTGTGGTTTTTTTTTTGCCAATTCAAAGTCCAAGAATTCCTCATAAATTAATAATTCATAAATATCCATGTAAAATATATCTATATACGGTGTGCGGGGGGGAGCGCTGCTCCTCCAGTCAGGCTTTTGTAGGACCGAAGACCTTAAAGCGCAGGTTTGCCTTCGGTACGCCAAGAAACCTTCTGATTACCAATAGGAAACGGAGTTATCACTATTATCACGTATTACAGGCCAGCTACACCCGAAGCTGCATCCAGAGTGAGGCCGGCTACGGAGACACTGAGACAGCAGGGGGTGCTCAGATGGGTTACCTCAAAGCTCTGGACACAACTCTGGGTGTGACTGGAGGATAATAATAATATAGGGTTGGTCCATTAAAGCATTTAAAAATTTGCACAAATTTTTGTGTAGATTATAATCAGAAAAAACAATGTGAGCCTGCACTTTCCAGCAACTCATCGGTCCTGGGACAAAATTCAGTCCAGGGACTGGAGGGCGGAGTTAAGTTACCAGCCGTTGTGCCACACATCCATCAATTCTGGACCCTGTTTTTGGTTTTCCAAGATGGCCACCACAATCTTCTGACTCCCTAACCCATACTGTGCATTGGTAGTGTGTTAGATAGCACAAAACTTGCTATCTGATTGGTCAGTGTTGCTCATGTGATCAGTACTGGCCTATCAGAGAGTAATGTGAAGTGCTTGAACTACTGATCCACAGTGTGCCTTTATTAAAGGGACAGTGCCATCACATTTGATGCCCATAAACTACATTAATGGGTCAAAGGTAATGGAATGGGGGATGTTTGATACTCACTGGGCGCTGTGATCCAGCACTAGGCCCCGCAAAATCAGCGCGCATCAGCAGCTTGACTCTGTCTGCGCGCCATATTCCATTTATGTCTATAGGAGATAGGCACACAGAAAAGAGTCAAACTGCCGGTGCGCACAAACTGACGCAGCGCTGGAACGGAGCACTCAGTGAGCATCAAACATCCCTCCCCGGACTCCCCTCACCTCAACTTTGAGCCCCATAATGAAGTGTCCCTTTAAGTAGTTAATAGATTTCAGCAGCCATCTTGTAAGGAGCCTAGAATCGACAATGGTGCACAAGACCAACGGGAGGTAGTACAACCCCCCCTCTGGTCCGGAGTGAAAAACTTTGTCGAGGGGCCAGAGAGTTGCTTTAATGTAAAGCGTGATGAGTATTTCCCCCATTATCTACTCCCCGTGTGCTTTTATCTAGTCCCTTAAGTAATCCTAATGAATGACGATGATGGAAACCACCAGCAGGTAGGTCATTTTTTCTCCAGTCCTTACAGTGACCCAAACTGGAAAACCCAAAAAGTTATATGTTGGTTTTGATATCCTTGAAGTGTCCGCCTTCACCGTTCTTGTCTCCATCGTCTTTTTCTTGCCTGCTGATTCCGCCGTTTTACGGACTGTGTCGCGGCAGTGTTGACTTCTCACTCCAAGCAATGGAACGCTACAGAGTTTGCCACAGGGCTTTGCCATTTTCTAGTGAGATTGCTTGATTGCCCTCAGTGGAAGTCATGGAGGACCATTTCCCAGCGCTGACTGATCGCCGTCGTCTCGCACGGGTTGATTACGATCTCTCGGTTGTTTTCGTCAGTGTCGCCGATGATTTCCGTATCCAGACAGAAGTGAGACGCCATGTGTTCAATGTGAGAGCCGACTTTACTCCACCTCTGAGACCAAGAGGAAAACACACGTGTTAGGGTGAAGTATTAGAAGAAGGGGATTATGGGTACCAATGTAATTATGCCTAATAATACAGATTTACAGTGCCTTGCAAAAGTATTCAATCCCCTGCAAAGATCAATGGATTTCATTGGATGACGTGTTAGGCGGATGTACTTTGTTCCAGACACCATATTTACCAAAGGGTTGCCAAAAATTACCAGCTAATGTCAGACAGGGTGTGGCAGGTGTGTGGCTAGAGGCGCGGCTTATCAAAACATATGATTTTACCTCCGTTATTCCAGTGGCCCCTACAATGATAGCGTCCCCTCTCAGTGGCCCTAATACTAATAGCACCCTCTGTCAGTGGCGCCATTAGTAATAGTGCCCCTTCTCACTGTCCCACTAGTAATAGCGCCTCCTCTTAGTGACCACAGTAGTAATAATGCCCCCTTTAGTGGCTCCAGCAGTAACGATGTGCCCCGTAGCGCCCCAATAGTAATAGTGTGCCCCTTAGTAACATAGTATGTTAGCCTGAAGGGAGACCATGTCCATCTAGTTCAGCCTGTTTCAAACCCCATGTTGGTCCAGAAGAAGGGAAAAACCAAGCAGCTAAAAATTCCTTCCCGACTCCATAATGGCAGCCAGAGTAATCCCTGGGCCAATATTTGGGATCAACAACCCACTTGTTATTTAATGTCTATATCCTGTAATATCCTTCCGCTCTAGAAAGACATCAAGTCCCTCTTAAACTCCTCTATGGATCCTGCCATCACCACATCCTCAGGCAGAGAGTTCCACAGTCTCACTGCTCTTACAGTAAAGAACCCCCTTCTGTGTTGGTGATGAAACCTGCTTTCTTCTAGACGTAGCGGATGCCCTCTTGTTACCGTGGCAGTCCTGGGTATAAACAGATCCTGGGAGAGATCCTTGTATCATCCCCTCATGTATTTATACATAGTTATTTGGTCACCCCTTAGCCGTCTTTTTTCCGGGGTGAATAATCCCAGTTTTGGTGCCTCTCTGGGTATTCCAGTCCCTTCATTCCATGTATTAGTTTAGTTGCCCATCTTTGAACCCCGTCCAGCACTGTAACATCTTTCCTGAGCCCCGGTGACCAGAACTGTGCGCAGTATTCCATGTGGGGCCTGACAAGTGCCTTATATAGTGGGAGGATAATGTTCTCGGCCCTCGCCCCTATACCTCTATTAATGCACCCCAAGACTTTATTAGCTTTTGCAGCAGCTGACTGGCATTGGTTGCTCCAGTTTAGTCTACAGTCCACTAGTGCCCCCAGGTCTTTCTCCATATCACTTTTCCCTAGCAGTACCCCATTTAGTGTATATTGGTGTCACATCCGTTCCTCCTGCCCATGTGCAGAACCTTACATTTATTAATACTGAACTTCATTTCCCATTTTCCTGCCCAAGCCCCCGGCTTATCTCGGTCCGTTTGTAGCCGCACATTGTCCTCCGTTGCATTGATTATATTGTATCATTTTGTATCATCTGCAAATATGGATATTTTACTGTGCAGCCCCTCTATCAGGTCGTTGATAAATATGGTCCCAAAGGTAATAGTGCAGCAGACCCTCTCACAATTGGGGCTTCCCTCTATGGTAATCCCCCCCCCCCCCCCCCCCGTGACCCCGGAGCATTAAATCACGTGACAAGTTTTTTGTGGATCAGTTTCAGTGTGAATCCACATTAGATGGGAAAATCCAGCGATCGGAGCGACTTCCAACGAGGCCGGTCATCGGTGCTGGACTAGTTAGGGACAGGATTTCACTGCCGACCGTGGGGAGTATACTATGACCAACAGGCTGCACAGTCAGCTGAATACAACGCTGGAGCTCCAACTAACGTGTCCGAACGCACAACTCGCCGTTCCTTCGCACGGATGGTATAACAGCAGGCGACCAGTTCCAGCTCCATTGTGTCCAAGACTCCAGCGGGCAAAAGAGCGCAAAACTTGTATCACTGAGCAGCGGGAAAACATCTCCTGGTCAGATGGAGCCAGATCTCTGTTGCTGATTGGAGGTCAGAATTTGGTACAAGCAGCATGAATCGCTGACCCCTTCCTGTCAGCTGGTCAGAACATGTCAGCATCGCCATCTAATCTGCAACAACTACAAGAAGCTTCCTGTCCGCAGGGGCCGATATTCCTGCAGAACCATTTCATCACCTTGTGGAATCTATGCCGTGACGAATTGCTGCGGTTCCGAAGCTCAAAGGGGTCCAATGCTTTACTACGGTAGATGGGGGTCTCTAATAAAGTCACCGTCCAGTGTATGTAGCTTTGCATAAATATTTAGAGCCCTATAAAGATATATTAATTGCAGTAAAGTGACATTCCACAATGTTGCAAAAATGTAATTGCACCTTCCAGTCTCAAGGTGGCGCCAACCACAATGCACAACATTATTTTGGACATTGAAAATGGCAGAGGTTGGAAATTTTCTGGTAATTTCGGCAAGCACCATTTTGTAATTTTAAGTATTAACACCCCCCAGGTTTTATTACAGGGGTTGGACCACAGTTACAAATTCTCCCAGGATAGGGAATAACTTGCTGATCGGTGGGGGTGTCACTGCTGAGACCCCCGCCGATATCTAGAATTTGACTCTCCCCCTGCAGTGACGTCAGCATGAAGGGAGCGCTGGGCGAGCATGCTTCATTGAAAGGTCCAAGGGAAAGTGAATGGAGCGCTGCTGCACTTGCAGGACCAACGCTCCATTCAGTCCCCTCTTCACTGCAGTGGTGGAGGGGGGAGGGGGGTGCAGTAAAAGGACAGCGGACATTGGATCTCAGCTCTTGAGGTCTGCAGGGTGAGACGCCCTCCAATCAGCAAGATATCCCCTGCCCGGTGGATATCTGATGGAGAGGGGAGAACTTGTAATTGTGGCACAATCCCTTTAACTTGGGGTATGGTACATGGGGGATCAAAAATTAGGGAAAGTAGTGAGGAGAGTTAACCCCTGTGCTGCCACAAGTTTTCCAGGTCTTTTTTACACAATCCATAATGTAGAGTCGGGTTCACCATGGTGGAAACTCCGCTCAGTCCCATCTAGACCCCATGCAAACCATAGAAAAATCGTGAGTGACCCTTTCATATGTAGGTACACTGGTGTACTCTGGGGGCACTTACCTGCCTGCCGTCTCCGTCTTTACAGGGTAAGAGAACCACCTGGGTCCCTGGAAATAAGGTGTGCACCGAAAGACAGAGATCCTGCTGGCTGATCTGCTGAACCTGAGTGTAAATCCATTCCTGAAAAACAACACATACAACAGGGTAAATGCTGCACCTTATATGCAGTAAACCAACAACCTCAGAGATGTAGCAGAGCTGCATTTGTCATTTAAAGGGGTTCTCCACTTTGAACGATTCTCACTTGCTTGAAGGCTCCCCTAACAATCAGCAGATTACAAAATATCTTCCTGTTGGGACCATCAGCGATCAGTTATGATCTCAACAGAAACCTAGTAATAGGTGTTGAGTTTTTCTGCAGCGCCACCACAGGAGAAATTAAGTATTACCGTTCATAGCAATGGGATGTCTGTGTAATGCAGGACAAGATGGGTCCCCCAGAGAGAAAGACACTTTCTTCTCTGGCCAAGAAAGAAGATCCTGAACAGAGGACACTTCTCTATTAACACAGACTTATATAATATGGTATAAGAAAATGAGTTTTCTAAGCCAGGTGTCCCCTTTAAAGGACATTTCCATTGTGGCTGAAAAAAATCATCAGCAAAGACTGTATAGATAGTATATAAAAACAGGGTCGTTTCTTTAGGACAGGTCATCAACAGCTGATGATTGGGGGTTCACTGCTCAGGATCCCCATCGATCAGATGATTGAAGAGGTAGCGTGGTAGCTTCTTCTCAGGCATGTGACATCATGTTCATTGGTCACATGGCCTGAGAGCAACTCTGTTGTATTCAAGTGAATGATACAGAACGGAAATACCAGGTCCTGCCTCTATACACTGTACGGCACTGTGCCTGGTATGGAGGCACTTGAGCGACACTGTCACTTCAGCTGGTCAATAGTGTTCCATAATGGTGGACCTACGACAATCAACAACGGATGACCTATCTTGAGGATAGGTTATCACTAGTTTATTTCGAGAAAACTGTTTTGAAACTAAGCTGTTAGGTCACATGACTGACAGCAGGGTGGAGCAAACATGAATTAGCTGAAGATTGGTTTGAGTTGCAATCAACTTATCTTCCCATAAAGCCCCCACAGGTGTTGCAACCCAACTTTATCCCCACACTTAAGCCCCTAGTTATGCCACTATCCATCCCCAACTTCTTGATTGTATAATGTGATACTCCACTTTGATTTTTAGATTTTTTAAAAGGCGTATTCCATTTTTTTGTGTTATGGCATAGCGCTAGGATGGGTCATATCATGAATGGTGCTGTGAAAGTATCGAATTATATTTTATGAAGTAGTGTCGTGTGCATAGCAGCAAGTATGTGCGCAAAAGACAGGCATTGTAGTGAAATTTTTACTAACAGGGTCTTAGACGCCGGGCATGCAGCTCTGTCATAATTAACCTTTGTAATGTTTTACTGAGAAAAGTATCACACATACTGTAGACTTTGAATTGTTTACTTTGTGGGGGATGCAACATTATATAACCTCTTGCATTGGAACAGAAGAGCTTGGAAACATCACTTGAGTATTTATCACTATATTCTTCTTCTATGCATCAAATAATAATTAGGCACACCTGATTGATAAGGCTACCAAACCCATTGAGTATCGCCTAAATTAAGTGATTACTACAACAGTGGTGTATTGACTCTAGGAAAGAAAAGAGATAAATAGGCCTGTGTGCTATTTTCTTTCATGGGAATAGCCAAAAGAAAAAAAATTGTGAAGCAGACACAGCGATTAAAGGGGTTGCTTGCAGCACATTATTTTTAACCTACAGAAGCAGCTTTAAAATATTGAACAGAGCTATACCCACCTATTCTGTATCCCCATCGATCTGGTCCTTGGCCATTCTGGTCTACACATACTTCAGGGTATTGTGGTCACGTTCTGTCTAGGCTAATGACCACTGTGGTCAATCACTGGCCTCAACATTGGTACCACTAAGGTCATGCAGCAGTGACTAGTCTGGAGTATGCAGAGACCAGAGGGGACTGGAGTGGCCTGGATCTGGATCAGTGGGGCATGGAAGAGGCAACTATAGTTCTGTGTATTATTTTTCAGCTGCGTAAGTCTTTGGGGAGAAAAAAAGTACAGCTGGACAACCCCTTGTTATGTTCGTAAAGAGCCTACTCACCTGGCCTGCACAAATGGAACCAACATGTCCCACCATGATGCCATAATTGTCCTTTATGGGCCAACATAAATGTGTTTATCACCAACACGTGAGAAACATAACAAGACAAACGTAACAGGGCTTGGCAGAGCCTTCCTGAAAGCTGGGTGATCGCCCTGACAAGGACGGCCAACACATTATGTACCTGGATACTCTAGTTTTTCCCTAGATGGAATAAAGGGAAGGACATACATATAGCTGATGGAAAAGCTAACATAACTAGGGAAAGGTATAGGACAGACAGGAGACTGTCCACATCAATGACACGACAGAATTCAGATGTCCACACCAATGGATAGGAGGCATTCAGGCGTTCGACAACTGTACAAACTTGGAGTACTAAGGGTTATTGACAGTAATTCAGCCTGGATATAGGTAACGTCTGAATGTAGGTTAGACCATGTGTCAAAAAAGTCATGTGGCTGCGATATGTCTGGAAAAAGTAACAAGTCTGTCTTGTCACGTGATGTTTGTCCATTATAAATATGAGTGTGTGAGAGATGTCTGGGTCCTCTGTCATCTTCAACGGTTGAGAAAGGAGTGAGCGTGCCAGCCACATGGGGGTACCTTCAATCCTCATATGGTGTAGTGATGGAAGCGTACGAAAGGTATCCTGAGGCCTTCCATGCCAGGAACCACCTCTAAAGAGTGAGAGAAGAAAGGAGTCTGCTGTGCAGTGTTCATGCTACAGAGTACAAGTGAGTGTCAGTGGAGTGTTCCCTTCCCTCGTCCTCCTCCGGAGTGTTTCCTTCCAGGAGCAGAACCTTATAGATAACTTAGCTTGAAGGTCTGATGTCATCCTGTGTTCTCCTCCCTGACCTTGCCGAACTGTAATTCCTGTCATGACTGGAGTCCGGGCAGGGAAGTCCCTAGTTCTATCCGCAACCCCTGTCCCCACCTACTTGCTCCCCTAGGCTAGCCCCTAGGGCGACAACTGGGCGACAGTCCCTAAGCTGTCTAGGGATGCAGACTCACAGACAAATACAGGTAAACATGCAAACACAAAGGCAGATCAGGCAATCTAGGTAGGCAACAGGAGAGAACGCAGTACAGGGGGTCAGTCGAAGTTGAAATCAGGTCCAAAGCAAGCAAGTCACAAGAGGGCATCAGTACAAGGTAACGCGAGTGTATCTGGAGACCAAACATCAAACAGTGAGTGCAGAGCAGAGACCCAGACATCAAGCAGCAAATGTAGAGCAAGCGCGTCTGGGTTTCATGGCAACGGGGATGTGGTGCGGGACGGCACCACCGTGTCCCCAGCAACCCGGCTACCTAGGCGCCCGCTCCCTGAGCATGGGAGCACATGGTTGGAGCCAGCGTCCAGGATTACGGCGGCCAGGAGAGGTCACAAAGACCGGAGCTCCCCTGCACCGCACCCCTGCAGCCCAGGTGATAGGACCAACAGTGTGGGTATGGCAACATGAGAGCTGCCAGTCCTGACAATTCCTGTACTTGTGTGTGAAGGTTATTTTGTCTAGAAGTAAAGTTCCAGTCACTGCCCATTCCCATTTATGGAGGTAATGCCAGTTAACTGTGCGTGGACTCTCTTATTTACCCGCCGGAGAATCATCGGTGTGAAAGAACAGTGGCATCACGCGTGACAACTCATCTAGTCCACTACACTTATTCAGGTAACCGCCACCGGGAGTTTCCTGGAAGAGGCTGAGCGGTGCCATGGCTGAGGTTCCATGTGTCCCTCCAGGGAGGAGTCTGGTAGAGCCACCGTGACAAGTGACACCTCTACCCCCGCCAGCTTCTCAGCATGGGCTTTGTGTCTAGGTCGCCATGGGGAACCACAGACTGTTCTAATAAACCTTAAGAGCATTTTTTTAAAAACCTCATTGTATGCCGTCCAACTGTTTACATCACCCAGGCTGACATAGAGACACCACCCTAGTTCCACTTAGGACAATGTAACACCCGTTTAAGGAGTATTATGGTCCCATCCTTAACCTTTTTTTTCTCCAGGGTCAAAAATTGATGTGATATTCTAGAGGTATATCATCATTTCTATGAAGGGAAAACTGATGGAAATGACTTCTTCGTTTTGGATATTCCCTTTAATATAAGTTGATCATGAGTTTACCATGTGGAACCGTCAGCGATCAGTTGTGATCTGTGGAGAAGCCCAGCAACAAGTGCTCAATTGTCCTGCAGTGCCACCATAGGAGAAATGGGGTATTACATAGTTTCTATTGACATCAATTGGCCGTCCATTGACTGCGCAGACATGCCAAGTCCTCCAGAGGGAAGCTCTTTGTAGCTGCTCTCCATTCTCACTTTAACATTTCGTTCCTCCTTGCAGGACACCTCCGTTAACTCCTCCATTAGCTCAGACATCCTCAATAAGGTATTTTCTGAACCAGACAACCCCATTAATACCCCCACTAGTCTTCCTTTATAGTACACCTCAATGTTATGTAATCCTCCATAGATGTGTGAGGAAACTGTGTAAATTGTTACCAAGGATTTATAATCGCTTCCATCTCTCTTAAATCAATATTATTATGACACCTTTAATTGCCGAATTTTCTAATTGATTTGAGATGCGGCGCATGAATCATGTCACACCGACTCAGCCGCAACACACTGTAATTAAAACGAAGATGTCAAAATGATGGAGGGGGAGGGGAATCTAGCTAAATATTAGAGGAATTTATCACTGTCTGTTAGTATCATTATGTGAAGATGCAAAACATGAATCAAATTTATACCGACCTATAAAATATACAGGTTCAGGGAGCCGACTGGTTCCGAGGTCGGTAAAATGAGTACTCAGCTTGGTGGGTGGGTGATAAGTAAATTACTATGAAGCACTGCGGAATAACTTGGCGCTACAC
Organism: Eleutherodactylus coqui; assembly: GCF_035609145.1. Lineage (NCBI taxonomy): Eukaryota > Metazoa > Chordata > Amphibia > Anura > Eleutherodactylidae > Eleutherodactylus > Eleutherodactylus coqui. Next base: position 11,690,127 of record NC_089839.1, read on the forward strand.
AAATAACAAGACTTAATTTTTTTTTTACTGCAATTACAGGGACTGGAAATACGCTCAGTATTTTAGTAGTTATATTCTTGTACATAGGGGGCAGTATTATAGTAGTTATATTCTTGCACATAGGGGGCAGTATTATAGTAGTTATATTCTTGTACATAGGGGGCAGTATTATAGTAGTTATATTCTTGTACACGGGGGCAGTATTATAGTAGTTATATTCTTGTACATAGGAGGCAGTATTATAGTAGTTATATTCTTGTACATAGGGAGCAGTATTATAGTAGTTATATTCTTGTACATAGGGAGCAGTATTATAGTAGTTATATTCTTGTACATAGGGGGCAGTATTATAGTAGTTATATTCTTGTACATAGGGGGCAGTATTATAGTAGTTCTACTCTTGTACATGGGGGCAGTATTATAGTAGTTATATTCTTGTACATAGGGAGCAGTATTATAGTAGTTATATTCTTGTACATAGGGAGCAGTATTATAGTAGTTATATTCTTGTACATAGGATGCAGTATTATAGTAGTTATATTCTTGTACATAGGGAGTAGTATTATAGTAGTTATATTCTTGTACATAGGAGGCAGTATTATAGTAGTTATATCCTTGTACATAGGAACAGTATTATAGTAGTTATATTCTTGTACATAGGGGGCAGTATTATAGTAGTTATATTCTTGTACATAGGGGGCAGTATTATAGTAGTTATATTCTTGTACATTGGAGAAGTATTATAGTAGAAATATACTTCTACATAGGAACAGTATTATAGTAGTTATATTCTTGTACATAGGGGGCAGTATTATAGTAGTTATATTCTTGTACATAGGGGGCAGTATTATAGTAGTTATATTCTTGTACATTGGAGAAGTATTATAGTAGTTATATTCCTGTACATAGTGGCAGTATTATAGTAGTTATATTCTTGTACATAGGGGGCAGTATTATAGCAGTTATATTCTTGTACATAGGTGGCAGTATTATAGTAGGTATATTCTTGTACATAGGGGGCAGTATTATAGTAGTTATATTCTTGTACATTGGAGCAGTATTATAGTAGTTATATTCTTGTACATAGGGGGCAGTATTATAGTAGTTATATTCTTGTACATAGGGGGCAGTATTATAGCAGTTATATTCTTGTACATAGGTGGCAGTATTATAGTAGGTATATTCTTGTACATAGGAGGCAGTATTATAGTAGTTATATTCTTGTATATAGGGGGCAGTATTATAGTAGTTATATTCTTGTACATAGGGGGCAGTATTATAGTAGTTATATTCTTGTACATAGGGAGCAGTATTATAGTAGTTATATTCTTGTACATAGGGGGCAGTATTATAGTAGTTATATTCTTGTACATAGGGGGCAGTATTATAGTAGTTATATTCTTGTACATAGGGAGCAGTATTATAGTAGTTATATTCTTGTACATTGGAGCAGTATTATAGTAGTTATATTCTTGTACATAGGGGGCAGTATTATAGTAGTTATATTCTTGTACAGGGGGGGCAGTATTATAGCAGTTATATTCTTGTACATAGGTGGCAGTATTATAGTAGGTATATTCTTGTACATAGGGGGCAGTATTATAGTAGTTATATTCTTGTACATAGGGGCAGTATTATAGCAGTTATATTCTTGTACATAGGAGGCAGTATTATAGTAGTTATATTCTTGTACATAGGGGGGCAGTATTATAGTAGTTATATTCTTGTACATAGAAGCAGTATTATAGTAGTTATATCCTTGTACATAGGGAGCAGTATTATAGCAGTTATATTCTTGTACATAGGAGGCAGTATTATAGTAGTTATATTCTTGTACATAGGGGGGCAGTATTATAGTAGTTATATTCTTGTACATAGGAAGCAGTATTATAGTAGTTATATTCTTGTACATAGGGAGCAGTATTATAGTAGTTATATTCTTGTACATAGGAGGCAGTATTATAGTACTTATATTCCTGTACATAGGAGCAGTATTATAATGGTTATATTCCTGTACATAGTGGGCAGTATTATAGTAGTTATATTCCTGTACATAGGTGGCAGTTTTATAGTAGTTATATTCTTGTACATAGGAGGCAGTATTATAGTAGTTATATTCTTGTACATAGGAGCAGTATTATAATGGTTATATTCCTGTACATAGTGGGCAGTATTATAGTAGTTATATTCTTGTACATAGGGGGCAGTATTATAGTACTTATATTCCTGTACATAGGGGGCAGTATTATAGTAGTTATATTCTTGTACATAGGGGGCACTATTATAGTAGTTATATGCTTGTACATAGGAGCAGTATTATGGTAGTTATATTCTTGTACATAGGGGGCAGTATTATAGTAGTAATATTCTTGTACATAGGGGGCAGTATTATAGTAGTTATATTCTTGTACATAGGGGGCAGTATTATAGTAGTTATATTCTTGTACATAGAGGTCAGTATTATAGTAGTTATATTCTTGTACATAAGGGACAGTATTATAGTAACGTGTTTCGCCGAAAATAAGGCACCCCCTGAAAATAAGACACCCCCTGAAATTTGCAGAAGTCCCAAATATAAGACACCCCCCGATAGTAAGGCATAGTAAAGTGTGCAGGCAAGTCAAGAGGCCCATCCCCTGCTGCCATTCCCGTTGTCTCCTACCTCCAGATGTATAGGTAGATCTGCAGACAGTCTGCTGTTATCCTGTCCCTGCTGTGCTGTACGAATGTGCTGTTGTGAGCTCCCCTTGCTGGCTGGAAAAGTCCATACTGTACGTTCTGTTCCTGCTGTACACGTCTGCTGTGATGAGCTCCCCCTGGTGGCCAGAAGCTGCAATACCATCCCTGCTTACAAGTGGTACAGGAACTTCTGTCTGTAGACAGGTACGTTACTTTACAGCCCTTATTTTATGGCTCTGTGTGTGAGTCAGGCAACCTGTGTGTGATTCTTAAGGCTGGGTTCTCACAGAGCGTATTTCCAGCGGAAATCTCGCAGTTTGGCCACAGCGATAAACAGCGAGATTTCCGCCGGGAAAGCGCTGCTTCAAAACCCACGGCACTCAGCCGCTTGTTTTGAAGAAACCTGGCTGCACGCTTTTCCGTTTCTGTGGCCGGTGAATCCGCACCACAACACCGGCTTCTCCCAGCTTTGCCGTGACAGATTTGCTGTCCCATGTGGATGAGACTTCTGAGAAATTTCGTCCACAAAGCTGGCCAATTGAGGGATAGCGGCCACAGACGGATTTGCCGCGGCGAAATAAGACACCCCCTGAAAATAAGACACAGCGCATATTTGGGAGCAAAAATTAATATAAGACGCATCTTATTTTCGGGGAAACAGGGTAGTTATATTCTTGTACATAGGGGGCAGTATTATAGTAGTTATATTCTTGCACATAGGGGGCAGTATTATAGTAGTTATATTCTTGCATATAGGGGGCAGTATTATAGTAGTTATATTCTTGTACATAGGGGGCAGTATTATAGTAGTTATATTCTTGTACATAAGAGCAGTATTATAGTAGGTATATTCTTGTACATAGGGGGCAGTATTATAGTAGTTATATTCTTGTACATAGGAGCAGTATTATAGTAGTTATATTCTTGTACATAGGGGCAGTATTATAGCAGTTATATTCTTGTACATAGGGGGCAGTATTATAGTAGTTATATTCTTGTACATAGGAGGCAGTATTATAGTAGTCATATTCTTGTACATAGGGGGGCAGTATTATAGTAGTTATATTCTAGTACATAGAAGCAGTATTATAGTAGTTATATCCTTGTACATAGGGAGCAGTATTATAGTAGTTATATTCTTGTACATAGGGGGCAGTATTATAGTAGTTATATTCTTGTACATAGGAGGCAGTATTATAGCAGTTATATTCTTGTACATAGGGGTAGTATTATAGTAGTTATATTCTTGTACATAGGGGGCAGTATTATAGTAGTTATATTCTTGTATATAGGGGTAGTATTATAGTAGTTATATTCTTGTACATAGGGGGCAGTATTATAGTAGTTATATTCTTGTACATAGAAGGCAGTATTAGGGCGCTCACCCACTGGCGTTTTTTTTCACTGCGAAATTCGCAGGTTTTTGTTTTCTGCCGGGGGTCTATGGGACTTGTAATGTAAAAATCGCGATCGCGCAAAATCGCGATTTACCGCGATATCGCGATTTTGTGCGATCGCGATTTTAGCTTTGCATGTCCCATAGCCCAAAGACCCATGCAGAAAAAAAAACCGCTGCGAATTTCGCAGTAAAAAAACGCTAGTGGGTGGGCACCCTTATAGTAGTTATATTCTTGTACATAGGGAGCAGTATTATAGTAGTTATATTCTTGTACATAGGGGGCAGTATTATAGTAGTTATATTCTTGTACATAGGGGGCAGTATTATAGCAGTTATATTCTTGTACATAGGTGGCAGTATTATAGTAGGTATATTCTTGTACATAGGGGGCAGTATTATAGTAGTTATATTCTTGTACATAGGGGCAGTATTATAGCAGTTATATTCTTGTACATAGGAGGCAGTATTATAGTAGTTATATTCTTGTACATAGGGGGGCAGTATTATAGTAGTTATATTCTTGTACATAGAAGCAGTATTATAGTAGTTATATCCTTGTACATAGGGAGCAGTATTATAGTAGTTATATTCTTGTACATAGGGGGCAGTATTATAGTAGTTATATTCTTGTACATAGGAGGCAGTATTATAGCAGTTATATTCTTGTACATAGGAGGCAGTATTATAGTAGTTATATTCTTGTACATAGGGGGGGCAGTATTATAGTAGTTATATTCTTGTACATAGGAGGCAGTATTATAGTAGTTATATTCTTGTGCATAGGGAGCAGTATTATAGTAGTTATATTCTTGTACATAGGGGGCAGTATTATAGTACTTATATTCCTGTACATAGGGAGCAGTATTATAATAGTTATATTCTTGTACATAGGGAGCAGTATTATAGTAGTTATATTCTTGTACATAGGAGGCAGTATTATAGTACTTATATTCCTGTACATAGGGGGCAGTATTATAATGGTTATATTCCTGTACATAGTGGGCAGTATTATAGTAGTTATATTCCTGTACATAGGTGGCAGTTTTATAGTAGTTATATTCTTGAACATAGGAGGCAGTATTATAGTAGTTATATTCTTGTACATAGGAGCAGTATTATAATGGTTATATTCCTGTACATAGTGGGCAGTATTATAGTGGTTATATTCTTGTACATAGGGGGCAGTATAATAGTATTTATATTCTTGTACATAGGGGGCAGTATTATGGTAGTTATATTCTTGTACATTGGGGGCAGTATTATAGTAGTTATATTCTTGTACATTGGGGGCAGTATTATAGTAGTTATATTCTTGTACATAGGGGCAGTATTATAGTAGTTATATTCTTGTACATAGGGGGCAGTATTATAGTACTTATATTCCTGTACATAGGGGGCAGTATTATAGTAGTTATATTCTTGTACATAGGGGGCACTATTATAGTAGTTATATGCTTGTACATAGGAGCAGTATTATGGTAGTTATATTCTTGTACATAGGGGGCAGTATTATAGTAGTAATATTCTTGTACATAGGGGGCAGTATTATAGTAGTTATATTCTTGTACATAGGGGGCAGTATTATAGTAGTTATATTCTTGTACATAGAGGTCAGTATTATAGTAGTTATATTCTTGTACATAAGGGACAGTATTATAGTAACGTGTTTCCCCGAAAATAAGGCACCCCCTGAAAATAAGACACCCCCTGAAATTTGCAGAAGTCCCAAATATAAGACACCCCCCGATAGTAAGGCATAGTAAAGTGTGCAGGCAAGTCAAGAGGCCCATCCCCTGCTGCCATTCCCGTTGTCTCCTACCTCCAGATGTATAGGTAGATCTGCAGACAGTCTGCTGTTATCCTGTCCCTGCTGTGCTGTACGAATGTGCTGTTGTGAGCTCCCCTTGCTGGCTGGAAAAGTCCATACTGTACGTTCTGTTCCTGCTGTACACGTCTGCTGTGATGAGCTCCCCCTGGTGGCCAGAAGCTGCAATACCATCCCTGCTTACAAGTGGTACAGGAACTTCTGTCTGTAGACAGGTACGTTACTTTACAGCCCTTATTTTATGGCTCTGTGTGTGAGTCAGGCAACCTGTGTGTGATTCTTAAGGCTGGGTTCTCACAGAGCGTATTTCCAGCGGAAATCTCGCAGTTTGGCCACAGCGATAAACAGCGAGATTTCCGCCGGGAAAGCGCTGCTTCAAAACCCACGGCACTCAGCCGCTTGTTTTGAAGAAACCTGGCTGCACGCTTTTCCGTTTCTGTGGCCGGTGAATCCGCACCACAACACCGGCTTCTCCCAGCTTTGCCGTGACAGATTTGCTGTCCCATGTGGATGAGACTTCTGAGAAATTTCGTCCACAAAGCTGGCCAATTGAGGGATAGCGGCCACAGACGGATTTGCCGCGGTGAAATAAGACACCCCCTGAAAATAAGACACAGCGCATATTTGGGAGCAAAAATTAATATAAGACGCATCTTATTTTCGGGGAAACAGGGTAGTTATATTCTTGTACATAGGGGGCAGTATTATAGTAGTTATATTCTTGCACATAGGGGGCAGTATTATAGTAGTTATATTCTTGCATATAGGGGGCAGTATTATAGTAGTTATATTCTTGTACATAGGGGCCAGTATTATAGTAGTTATATTCTTGTACATAGGGGGCAGTATTATAGTAGTTATATTCTTGTACATAAGAGCAGTATTATAGTAGTTATATTCTTGTACATAGGGAGCAGTATTCTAGTAGTTATATTCTTGTACATAGGGGGCAGTATTATAGTAGTTATATTCTTGTACATAGGGGTAGTATTATAGTAGTTATATTCTTGTACATAGGGGGCAGTATTATAGTAGTTATATTCTTGTACATAGGGGGCAGTATTATAGTAGTTATATTCTTGTACATAGGGGGCAGTATTATAGTAGTTATATTCTTGTACATAGGGGGCAGTATTATAGTAGTTATATTCTTGTACATAGAAGCAGTATTATACTAGTTATATTCTTGTACATAGGGGGCAGTATTATAGTAGTTATATTCTTGTACATAGGGGGCAGTATTATAGTAGTTATATTCTTGTACATAGAAGCAGTATTATACTAGTTATATTCTTGTACATAGGGGGCAGTATTATAGTAGTTATATTCTTGTACATAGCGGGCAGTATTATAGTAGTTATATTCTTGTACATAGGAGGCAGTATTATAGTAGTTATATTCTTGTACATAGGGAGCAGTATTATAGAAGTTATATTCTTGTACATAGGAGGCAGTATTATAGTAGTTATATTCTTGTACATAGGGAGCAGTATTATAGTAGTTATATTCTTGTACATAGGAGCAGTATTATAGTAGTTATATTCTTGTACATAGGGGGCAGTATTATAGTAGTTATATTCTTGTACATAGGTGCAGTATTATAGTAGTTATATTCTTGTACATAGGGAGCAGTATTATAGTAGTTATATTCTTGTACATAGGGGACAGTATTATAGTAGGTATATTCTTGCACATAGGGGGCAGTATTATAGTAGTTATATTCTTGCATATAGGGGGCAGTATTATAGTAGTTATATTCTTGTACATAGGGGCCAGTATTATAGTAGTTATATTCTTGTACATAGGGGGCAGTATTATAGTAGTTATATTCTTGTACATAAGAGCAGTATTATAGTAGTTATATTCTTGTACATAGGGGGCAGTATTATAGTAGTTATATTCTTGTACATAGCGGGCAGTATTATAGTAGTTATATTCTTGTACATAGGAGGCAGTATTATAGTAGTTATATTCTTGTACATAGGGGGCAGTATTATAGTAGTTATATTCTTGTACATAGCGGGCAGTATTATAGTAGTTATATTCTTGTACATAGGAGGCAGTATTATAGTAGTTATATTCTTGTACATAGGGAGCAGTATTATAGAAGTTATATTCTTGTACATAGGAGGCAGTATTATAGTAGTTATATTCTTGTACATAGGGAGCAGTATTATAGTAGTTATATTCTTGTACATAGGAGCAGTATTATAGTAGTTATATTCTTGTACATAGGGGGCAGTATTATAGTAGTTATATTCTTGTACATAGGTGCAGTATTATAGTAGTTATATTCTTGTACATAGGGAGCAGTATTATAGTAGTTATATTCTTGTACATAGGGGACAGTATTATAGTAGGTATATTCTTGTACATAGGAGGCAGTATTATAGTAGTGATATTCTTGTACATAGGGCAGTATTATAGTAGTTATATTCTTGTACATAGGGGGCAGTATTATAGTAGGTATATTCTTGTACATAGGGAGCAGTATTATAGTAGTTATATTCTTGTACATAGGGGGCAGTATTACAGTAGTTATATTCTTGTACATAGGGGGCAGTATTATAGTAGTTATATTCTTGTACATAGGGGGCAGTATTACAGTAGTTATATTCTTGTACATAGGAGGTAGTATTTTAGTAGTTATATTCTTGTACATAAGGAGCAGTATTATAGTAGTTATATTCTTGTACATAGGGGGCAGTATTATAGTAGTTATATTCTTGTACATAGGAGCAGTATTATAGTAGTTATATCCTTGTACATAGGGGCAGTATTATAGTAGTTATATTCTTGTACATAGGGGCAGTATTATAGTAGTTATATCCTTGTACATAGGGGCAGTATTATAGTAGTTATATTCTTGTACATAGGAGCAGTATTATAGTAGTTATATTCTTGTACATAGGGGGCAGTATTATAGTAGTTATATTCTTATACATAGGGGGCTGTATTATAGTAGTTATATTCTTGTACATAGGGGGCAGTATTATAGTAGTTATATTCTTGTACATAGGGGCAGTATTATAGTAGTTATATTCCTGTACATAGGGAGCAGTATTATAGTAGTTATATTCTTGTACATAGGGGGCAGTATTATAGTAGTTATATTCTTGTACATAGGGGGCAGTATTATAGTAGTTATATTCTTGTACATAGGGGGCAGTATTATAGTAGTTATATTCTTGTACATAGGGGGGCAGTATTATAGCAGTTATATTTTTGTACATAGGGGGCAGTATTATAGTAGTTATATTCTTGTACATAGGGGGCAGTATTATAGTAGGTATATTCTTGTACATAGGGAGCAGTATTATAGTAGTTATATTCTTGTACATAGGGGGCAGTATTACAGTAGTTATATTCTTGTACATAGGGGGCAGTATTATAGTAGTTATATTCTTGTACATAGGGGGCAGTATTACAGTAGTTATATTCTTGTACATAGGAGGTAGTATTTTAGTAGTTATATTCTTGTACATAGGAGGTAGTATTATAGTAGTTATATTCTTGTACATAGGGGCAGTATTATAGTAGTTATATTCTTGTACATAGGAGCAGTATTATAGTAGTTATATCCTTGTACATAGGGGCAGTATTATAGTAGTTATATTCTTGTACATAGGGGCAGTATTATAGTAGTTATATCCTTGTACATAGGGGCAGTATTATAGTAGTTATATTCTTGTACATAGGAGCAGTATTATAGTAGTTATATTCTTGTACATAGGGGGCAGTATTATAGTAGTTATATTCTTATACATAGGGGGCTGTATTATAGTAGTTATATTCTTGTACATAGGGGGCAGTATTATAGTAGTTATATTCTTGTACATAGGGGCAGTATTATAGTAGTTATATTCCTGTACATAGGGAGCAGTATTATAGTAGTTATATTCCTGTACATAGGGAGCAGTATTGTAGTAGTTATATTCTTGTACCTATGGGGCAGTATTATAGTAGTTATATTCTTGTACATAGGAGCAGTATTATAGTAGTTATATTCTTGTACATAGGGGGGCAGTATTATAGTAGTTATATCCTTGTACATAGGAGGCAGTATTATAGTAGTTATATTCTTGTACATAGTGGGCAGTATTATAGTAGTTATATTCTTGTACACAGGGAGCAGTATTATAGTAGTTATATTCTTGTACATAGGGGGCAGTATTATAGTAGTTATATTCTTGTACATAGGGGGCAGTATTATAGTAGTTATATTCTTGTACATAGGGGGGCAGTATTATAGCAGTTATATTTTTGTACATAGGGGGCAGTATTATAGTAGTATTTTTGTATTTATGGGCTATCATAAGCTTAGGAGAAATAAAAATAGTAGAGTAGTTTAGGATAAAAGTGCATTCAGCAAAACAAATTTGAAGACTATCTTTAGGAATATTTACTGTACTATTGATGGTAATGCTTACTGTTACTGGAACCGATCCTTAAACTAGAATACATATACTTGCTACTTTTTATTATAGATGATTTGCTGCTGGATTTAACAACTTTAATCTACCAGCACTTATATCACTATTTTATGGGCACAACCATTATTTAGAATAATGGATTTGAGAACGAATGACATCATGGAGGTTTGAGGCTCTGTACTTCCTGAAAGTCCTTCCTGGATACATCGGTTACATACAGTACTGAATAGACAATGGCTTTTTGTCCAGATTTACTATAATACTAAGGAGATAGAAAAGACATTGCGCCGGGTTAATGTTCCTACCCCCCATTATTCTACGTTTTCATCCAGGCTGTAGACTGTTCGGCACGCCGCGCTGTCATCTCGCTCTTACGATGACTTTCGCTATCTTATAATAAATGTGACAGCCTTCCTGGAAATAGCTGTGATAAATGGTCAATGAACAAGCATTTAGAGAAATGAATTCTTCACAATGATATCAGTCTGCGCCGCGTATTGCCGCCGAACCCATTTACATTTATGTGGAAAGAATTAAATGAGACGCCGGTGACCACGGAGGTAAAAGTACAATTTAAGTCGCTTCTGTTACGTGCTTCAGGTTAAATGGATATCCACGGCAAACAAATAAACCTATTGTATGTTACATTATGTGTCACCGCCATATGGGATTGTGATAATTCGGGAGGGTGAAGCCCCTTCCAGACACTTGTCAGTAAATACAAGCAAATTTCTGAACACTTTGCAATGCATTGCGAATAATGGTAAATTGAGTTTGTGGTCTTGTGGTCCTGGGATCAAATCTAACCAGGGTTCAAAGTTGCATGGTGTTGGTATGTTCCTGTATGATTGAAGCTGGTATCTTCCCCTTGCCCATAGAGCTGATATGTTCACCCTATAGTTATATATCAGCTCCACAAGTTATTTTCAGGCTCAAAGAACAGTGCTAATTAAAGGGGTAGTCTAGGAGGTCCACAAAATTGGGTCTAGAGCTGTGAGAAAGGGAGATTCATGGACAGTGGGGTCTGGTGGTGGGATGTCACCAGGTGTAGAGCTAACAACGGGGTCTGGTGGTGGGATGTCCCCAGGTGTAGAGCCAACAATGGGGTCTGGTGGTGGGATGTCACCAGGTGTAGAGCTGACAATGAGGTTGGGGGTGGGATGTCACCAGGTGTAGAGCTGACAATGGGGTTGGGGGTGGGATGTCACCAGGTGTAGAGCTGACAAAGGGGTCTGGTGGAGGAATGTCACCAGGTGTAGAGCTGACAACAGTGTCTGGTGGGGGGATGTCACCAGGTGTACAGCTGACAACAGGGTCTGATAGTAGGATGTCACCAGGTGTAGAGCTGACAACGGGGTCTGGTGGGGGGATTACACCAGGTGTAGCGCTGACAACGGGGTCTGGTGGGGGGATTACACCAGGAGTAGAGCTGACAACGGGGTCTGGTGGGGGGATTACACCAGGTGTAGAGCTGACAACGGAGTCTGGTGGGGGGATGTCCCCAGGTGTAGAGCCGACAACGGGGTCTAGTGGGGGGATGTCACCAGGTGTAGAGGTGACAACGGGGTCTGGTGGGGGGATGCCCCCAGATGTAGAGCTGACAATGGGGTTGGAGGTGGGATGTCACCAGGTGTAGAACTGACAAAGGGGTCTGGTGGAGGAATGTCACCAGGTGTAGAGCTGACAATGGGGTCTGGTGGGGGGATGACACCAGGTGTAGAGCTGACAACGGGGTCTGGTGGGGGGATTACACCAGGTGTAGCGCTGACAACGGGGTCTGGTGGGGGGATTACACCAGGAGAAGAGCTGACAACGGGGTCTGGTGGGGGGATTACACCAGGTGTAGAGCTGACAACGGAGTCTGGTGGGGGGATGTCCCCAGGTGTAGAGCCGACAACGGGGTCTAGTGGGGGGATGTCACCAGGTGTAGGGCCGACAATGGGGTCTGTTGGGGGGATGTTACCAGGTGTAAAGCCGACAACGGGGTCTGGTGGGGGAATGTCACCAGGTGTAGAGCTGACAATGAGGTTGGGGGTGGGATGTCACCAGGTGTAGAGCTGACAAAGGGGTCTGGTGGAGGAATGTCACCAGGTGTAGAGCTGACAAAGGTTTCTGGTGGTGGGATGTCACCAGGTGTAGAGCTGACAATGGGGTTGGGGGTGGGATGTCACCAGGTGTAGAGCTGACAAAGGGGTCTGGTGGAGGAATGTCACCAGGTGTAGAACTGACAATGGGGTCTGGTGAGGGGATGTCACCAGGTCTAGAGCTGACAATGGGGTCTGGTGAGGGGATGTCACCGGGTGTAGAGCTGACAACGCGGTCTGGTGGGGGGATGTCACCAGGTGTAGGGCTGACAACGGGGTCTGGTGGGGGGATTACACCAGGTGTAGAGCTGACAACGGGGTCTGGTGGGGGGATGTCACCAGGTGTAGAGCCGACAACGGGGTCTAGTGGGGGGATGTCACCTGGTGTAGAGCCGACAACGGGGTCTGGTGGGAGGATGTCACCAGGTGTAGAACTGACAATGGGGTCTGGTGGGGGGATTACACCAGGAGTAGAGCTGACAACGGGGTCTGGTGGGGGGATTACACCAGGTGTAGAGCTGACAACGGAGTCTGGTGGGGGGATGTCCCCAGGTGTAGAGCCGACAACGGGGTCTAGTGGGGGGATGTCACCAGGTGTAGGGCCGACAATGGGGTCTGTTGGGGGGATGTTACCAGGTGTAAAGCCGACAACGGGGTCTGGTGGGGGAATGTCACCAGGTGTAGAGCTGACAATGAGGTTGGGGGTGGGATGTCACCAGGTGTAGAGCTGACAAAGGGGTCTGGTGGAGGAATGTCACCAGGTGTAGAGCTGACAAAGGTTTCTGGTGGTGGGATGTCACCAGGTGTAGAGCTGACAATGGGGTTGGGGGTGGGATGTCACCAGGTGTAGAGCTGACAAAGGGGTCTGGTGGAGGAATGTCACCAGGTGTAGAACTGACAATGGGGTCTGGTGAGGGGATGTCACCAGGTCTAGAGCTGACAATGGGGTCTGGTGAGGGGATGTCACCGGGTGTAGAGCTGACAACGCGGTCTGGTGGGGGGATGTCACCAGGTGTAGGGCTGACAACGGGGTCTGGTGGGGGGATTACACCAGGTGTAGAGCTGACAACGGGGTCTGGTGGGGGGATGTCACCAGGTGTAGAGCCGACAACGGGGTCTAGTGGGGGGATGTCACCTGGTGTAGAGCCGACAACGGGGTCTGGTGGGAGGATGTCACCAGGTGTAGAACTGACAATGGGGTCTGGTGGGGGGATGTCACCAGGTGTAGAGCTGACAATGGGGTCTGGTGAGGGGATGTCACCGGGTGTAGAGCCAGGACTTCTGTCAACATGGTGAAGATGTAAAGCAGTTAGCAGAAAAAAAGAGGAAGAAAGTAAGCTGTAAAAATCACCTACTAACTTTTATGAAAGAGTGTTATGGGCTTACTCTGTGACCTGAGCTGCAGCATTTATAGATATGATCCACAGCAGCCTTATGGGCCATAAAACAGTAGATAGGATGAGACACATTAACTTCTACAGGAGTGTGTTGTGAGCATGCTCTGTGACCTGTGCAGGGAGGGTGAGTAAGTGAGCTGTGACCATCACTTATTGACTTCTGTGAGGGTGTTGTAGGCATGCTCTGTGTAAGGAGGGAGAGGAGGTGAGCTGTGTCTATGACCTATAAACGTGTACAGTACGTTGTTGTGGGCATGCTCTATGATCCATACAGGGAGAGGGAGGAGATAAGCTTTGACCTTCACCTATTATGGGTGGTGGATCCTGGATTATCTATATATAGATGTTAGCTCTCAGTGTAATCCTGCCTGTGATGAAAATGAGATGACGGGTGAGAAGTTTTCCCTACAGAACAGGAAGTGTCAGACTCTTATTAGGCTTAGTGGTCAGTGTGAGAAATGCAGGAATTTAGGATTTTTTGATAATATAGATCATGGCATCGAAAAATTAAAAAATATGTTCAATATGAAACGTGATTTATACAAGAGATCCTTGTTCGATGACATATTCCCTTTAACAGGAAACATTCCAGCTGCCTGCAACAGCCACTAGGGGGAGCTTGAGCTGTATACTGCATTATTATTCTAATATTGTTTTTTATCCCCCCTAACGCAGGTAAGCTCTATAAATACAAAGTATGTCAGCCCACTTCTTCTTTACAGCAATCGGCTGGACCACATTGACCAACCTTACGCCTGAGGAGAAGCTGTTTCGCTGCCACCAGCGAGTGTTACTTTGTTGCAGGTCAGATACGGCCGTTTATCAAGCAGGCGAATCACTGGGGCTGCAGCCGGCGTACACAACGCAGTGGACATTTATCGGAAAGTTCCCTCTGCGAATGGCGCTGACCTAAGCGTTTGTTACACAAGAGAGCCGGGCGATCTATTAATCTGCTGGTAATGGGAAACTGGAATTAGAAACATGGCAGTAACAATCCGATGTGATGGAGCTTTGTAAATAGCGTCTATGGCGGCGGCAGAAGAGCTGACACAATGAATCTTCTGCTTTATGATATAATTGGAGGTCAGGCCGGGCTGTGGATTCACTTTATGTGTCAGGAAGACAAGCTCAGAGACGTAAGGTAATGGATTTTGATAAGTGCACCATATAATTCTACATTTACTCGGCTACACGGAACGCGGAGTTCAGGAAATAAAGCGATATCAGCAGTTTATCTGTCGGTGTAAAGCAGCAATATACTTCCTCTATCTCTATGCTTTATCTATCCTCAGATGCACCCAAGTAATTGTGGAGACTCTAATCTACCTGCAGGCTTTCTTGGAAGGTTTGTAGGTCTTAAAAACCAATCTACTAGTGCAGGTTATCAGAGGTGCCGCTTAACCCTTGAAGGACGGGACTGAGTTTGGTACTTTGGCCCATTTTATGCCCCGATGACCAACCAATTTTTCAGTTTTTTTTCGTTGTTCCATTCCAAGAGCCATAACTTTTTAATTTTTCCATAGCTGTATGAGGGCTTGTTTTTTGCAGAACAAGTTATATTTTTAATGCCATCGTTTTGGGGTAGATATAATGTGTTGTACAGAGTCGAGTCACATTATTGTGACCACCAGTTAATATCCAGAGTAACCGCTGTGTGCCGCTTGGACAGCAGCCAGATGGGCTTGGGGTGACTCAGCAAGGTACCGGTAGGTGGTCTTAGGTACCTGGAACCATGCTGACTGCAGTGTTGGAGGATGCATGGGGAGGATCCATAGAGCGAACCCAACAATCGAGGTGGTCCCATAGATGCTCAATTAAGTTCAAGTCTGGGGAATTAGGGGGCCAGGAAAGTACTTAGAAGTCCTTGTTGTGCTCTTCCGACCACTGTTGGACATGTCTAGCCGTGTGACTTGTCACATTGTCTTGTTAGAAGTTCCCATCTGCCTCAGGGAACACAAACAACATGTATGGGTGTACGTGATCTTCAAGGATGGATTCATAACCAAATTGGATCAGACTGCCTTCCACGTGGATGAGTGGCCCAGAGAACGACACAAATACATTCCGCAGGCCATAAGGCTGCCGCCACCAACTTATGTTCTCCCAGCAATGGCTGCAGGGTGTTTGTTCTTGGATGCTTCTCGCCTGACACAACATCTGCAGAAAACATGACTCATCGGAGAAGACAACTCTTTGCCAATCAGCGGTGGCCCAATTCTGATACTGCCGTGCAAATTGAAGCCTTCCGATGCACCTTTGTTAGTGTAGATGTGGTGATCATCCGTCTCATCGGAGCCCCGTGCGCAGTTGGGTTCGCTGAACGGTTGTGTTTAGACACGTCTGGTAGCCCTCTGGTTCATTTTCATGGTGAGCTGCCCCACTGTAGTGTATCGGCCGGCCCTCGTGGACTGTCATAGCCAAGGTTCACCTCATTAATTGCACGTGGTTCTCCGCGGTTTCCATGTCGGTGATCCCCAATGGTGTCATTGGTCCACACACTATACTTTCATCAACCGTTTACAAACTGCGCTGTTTGAGAAATACCGCCACCCTCGTCCGAAAGCCAATAATCATCCCTAAATGGCCCCTTTTATCCCCGACAACGGGTGGTATGTGAGCGGGCGGCCTACTGCACACCCTATTATAAATCCATTGGACCACCAAGGTACACAAGCTCTGTTCTTTTCGTCATTCCCTTTAAATGAATGGAGCGCCGACCGTGCATGCTCTGCCGACACTCCCTTCATTCCGGTGTCACTGCGGTGGGGAGAAGCGACCTCCATAGTGACGGGCAGAGGGGGACACGAGAGTCCTGTTCTCGAAATCAGTGGGGGTCTCAGTGGTGAGACCCCCACCAGTCAGCAAGTTATCCTCAATCCTGTGTAGAGGGGAGAACTTGTCATCTTGGCACAACCCCTTAAAGAATGCAACAATTTTTGGGGATTTTGAAATCCACTTTTCAAAAGCCATAACTTTTTCATATTTTCTGTTGATATGGCGGTCTGCGGTCTCGTTCGCTGCCTGGCGACCTGTAATTTGTATTGGTACCATTTTGGGGTACATATAATCTATAGCTTTTATTAATTTTATTTGAGGGGTGGCAAAAAAAAACAACACATGAGTTCTGCGTATTTTATGGCATTAACTATGTATAAAACACATGCTGCATTTTTTTCCTGCGGGTGGGTGGGTATAATTGCCAGACCAAGATTATGTATTTTTAGATTTTTTTTACAATAAAACCTTTTTTAATAATATTTTGACATTGCTGCATTCAAAGTCCCACAATTTGTATATTTTTCCAACGTCAGAGGGCTTGTTTTTTTACATCATGAGCCGCAGTTTTTTGGCGCCATTTTGGGGTACATAGGCAATCACTTTTTTTTGGAAGGCAAAGTCAAAGCAAAAAAAAGCATTTTGGCTTGGTTCTTGTAAATTTTATTATAGTACTTGTCAAGTGTGATTTAGTACTTGCGCTTTTGTGCTCGCGCTCCACCCATTCTCGGCTCCTCCTGGCAGCTGAAGATGGCCCTGTGTAGTGAAAGTGCAGGTACTATTTAAGCTTCTGGTTGCCAAGACAACCTCGGGGAGGACTGATGACATCACAAAGGGAGCCTCTTCCCTGTTAACTCTGTAAATGCTGTGACCAACATTGACCGCGGCATATATGGGATTAAAGGCGGCAATCGTTGTTCTCTCCAATCCCTGCCATTACAGCAAGACAGCAGCTGTCAGTCATAGCCACCTAACGCTGCGGATGCCGTGAGCTTAGCTCCCGAGCCCATGCCATCCATATGCTGCAAATCTATAGTATTTACAGGGAACCCCTTCCTGCCTTGAGGGGAAGGGGTGGAGCTTCAGGTGGGTGGAGCCTAACAGCACTCTGTTTGCCATACAGCCTAACAGAACTGAACATTGTGGCCTTAGGCTCAGCCTTCACTGTTACGTTCTCCCATTTCAGGGCGGGTTTCTACAAGCTGCACGCATGGCGGCTATTTTGTTGCCTTTATGGACAACCCCTTTAACTCATAATTCCTTAATAGGATGTATAAAATGGATATTCTAGAGCAGAGCCGACGACATACCTGAGATTTTTCTGACACTCCTTTAAGGCTGCTACAAGGTACAAGGTTTAGCGTTGGCGCGTCCTGCCCTCCGGTCTTCTGGGACTCGATGCATCGCTGTCTCTGTCTGATGATTCCTGATTTGGATAAGGATTCCACCGGGATTCTGCAAAAAACATGAAGGGCGTCATCGAAGGTCATCAGGTCATCGGACAATGAAGGCGCATCCAAATACGCTCCATCAGTCCGATAAGAATGTTCGCACTTTCATCCATTCTTTAAACCATTAATGGCGCGGACCTTTTTTTTTTCATTTCCGTTTTTTCCTTCCCACTTTCAAAAAATTCTAACTCTTATCTATCCATCGACTTTGTTGTCGGGGGGGGGGGGGGACTTTCTGATCACTTTTTGTTACATTTTTTGTTGGAAATGGCGTAACTGAAAAAGACAATTCTGGCGTTCTGCATCTGCTTTCCTGACGATGTTCACCGTGTGGGATAAATAATGTCTTATGTTAGTAGGTTGGACTTTTGGGGATGCTGTGATACCAAACAGGTTTTGTTTTGATATTTTTTATTATAAATACGAGAAAAGTTTTTTTTTAAACTTGTAGCATCATTTACTTTTACATTTCTTTATTCCCCATGGGGGACTTGAACTTGTGATCGTTTGATCACTTATACCATATACCGCAATACCTCAATATTGTAGTATATGGCATCTCAACAGGCATTCAACTAACACAGGTCACAGGCAGAAATGCATAACAGATCTGGGCATCTTCACAAGTGCCGAGACACCAGGATGGCACCTTGTTATTTCAACAAAGGGGGAGGGGAGAGGGGGGGGGCATTCGGAACCATCAAATGCTGATTGGGGCATTTAAGTGGTTAAAGGGGTTTTTCAGGACATAAAAATTAGTTAAAATGGCTCAGAATTAAGAAAAATATCCTGGTGGCTCCCCATCCAGCACTGCAGCCCTGGAACCTGGAAGAAGTGTTGGATGGTCACATGGAGCCGCCAGGATAGGGGAGTATTGAAATCTTCATTTTAAGCCCCTTTAACATTTTTTTATGTCCTGGAAAACCCCTTTAACAGCCATGATCGGCATGAGTCCTGACTGAGGCTATTCTGGTCAGGTGTCTGCTATTAATAACAGCTTACACCGGCTGGGTATGGAATGGTCTTGACTCTTGATCCCGCTCCATACAAACCCTGCGCATCCAGAACGCACATATACCTCCTGGGGTGCACTAAGGGGTTACAAGTACAAATGACGCATGATTAAAAAAATCTGTGTGATCAATGCCGATTTATGTCGGGAACCAAAAGGCTGGACGAATGTGAACTACGGATGTAGCAATTGTTAACATGACAAAGAAATGTGACATCTTGATTTACAGCATTGTAATACATTGTAGCAAAGTTATCATAGAGTAATAGAGGGATTCCGTCAGCGGGTTCGGAGCTCTGAGTCACGGAGGCGGGCCGCACAGATTTCTCCCTGTAGACTGACAGCTTTCTCCCCCTTTCTGTTTGCATGATGCGGGTGGGGATAGGCCGGCACGGTCCACCTCCGTGACTCAGAGCTCCGAGCCAAACTTCATGAACCCGCTGACAGAATCCCTTTAAGTGTCAAGTTAACGTTTGCTCCATCCGTAATAAAGCATCTCTAATAAATGTTGAATATTAGCAGCCAATATATAAACCGTTGTGGATCATTCAGGAACTTACTGGAGTTCGGGGTAAATGTTCTCCAAGTACCACTTGAACGGTCGGCATTTTAAGCTCTTTCGCAGCGACAATCTCTTCTGGATGCTGCGGAGAGAGAACTCATTAATCCCGCGCTAATTCAGCGGAAGACGTCTTTGAACTTCCAAGGAATGTAAAGCAGAGCTCCAGCGGAGCGGCGGCCAACCTGCACTCCTCTCATAATGTATACCTCCTATACGCCACATGTAAAGCTGCCGCCGGGGGTCTGCCGGGTGCTTTAGAAAACACATGTAGCAATTGTTAACATGACCGCACATCATGACTGCGCAACCCGACTTACAGCTCTGTAGGCAAATTGTGATAATGCGTTTTATGTCTAGTTGACATTTACTACATTTGTGTGACTTAAGAGCTCCATCTGGGTGGCTGCCAAGTCAACAAACACAATGCATTCCTCTATGGAAGTGGAAAGTGCAGAACTATGAGCGCAGCTCTGGACCCATCTCTCAATGTGAAAATGGCCTACACTAAACGGCCACTTTATTAGAGCCCCCTCTCTCTCATGATTGGCGCTTCCCTGTACGGTAATTATCCCCGTGCCCCCAGAGCATAAAATCACGTGACAAGTTTTCTGTAGATCAGTTTCAGTGTGAACCACATTAGATGGAAAATCCAGCGATCGGAGCGACTTCCAACGAGGCCGGTCATCGGTGCTAGACTAGCCGGGGCCTCACCGCCAACAGCAGGGGGGTTTTCTCGTGTAACGGTGTGGCGAGTATACAGAGAATGGCGCGATCAAGGAAAACATTCAACGAAAGGGGATCCTGTGGATGGAAACAATTCATCACTGAAAGGGGTCGGAGGAGGATGTCAGGAATCGTTCTGACCAACAGGCTGCACAGTCAGCTGAATACAACGCTGGAGCTCCAACTAACGTGTCCGAACGCACAACTCGCCGTTCCTCCGCACGGATGGGCTATAACAGCAGACGGCCAGTTCCAGCTCCATTGTGTCTAAGAGAAACAGAAAGACTCCAGCGGGCAAAAGAGCGCAAAACTTGTATCACTGAGCAGCGGGAAAACATCTCCTGGTCAGATGGGTCCAGATTTCTGTTGCTGATGGGAGGTCAGAATTTGGCGCAAGCAGCATGAATCGCTGACCCCTTCCTGTCAGACTGGTGGAGGTGCAGTAATGGTGGAGGGAAGGTTTTCCCGGCGCACCAGGGTCCTCTGATACCTGCGGATGGATGCTATAGCATATTGCAGCCATTCTGAAGGCCAAGGGAGGTCCAACGCGCTACTAGATGGGGGTTTCTTATAAAGTGGCCATTTATTAAACAGTGTAGTGAAAAAATGTCTTAGTCAGGTATGAACGCTCACCAATCCCCAGGGCTCCTACACACTTGCGATTGCAACATCGCTGCGATTTATTTAACGCAAATAGGACTTTTTAATGTTAAAAACGCATCGCACAAAAATCGCAAGTTTGTAGGAGCCCTGACAGACGGACAGAATCCGGATGTACTAAATGCTTTGCCAGCAGCTACCTGACACCAGGAGGACGTTGCTCTAATAATGATAGCGCTCTGCGTTTATAGACCCGATACAGTAAATAACGGCAGTAATCGCGGTTACCAAGGAGAAATTAAGTTTGTTTGCTGATTGTTATCAAGGTAATTGACTTGTGATGAAAAATATGTGAATCGGCGCGGCGTTTCCCGCTACTCAGAAGACGGCTTAATTGGTAAAAATGCATAATAATATTACAGCAGTTAGATGCGACGGCGGAGCCTCCAGAGAGCGCCAACAGCAGACCTGAATATGGATTTATTGCCGCCATGTATTTTAATTAAAAATATTTAAATTGTTAAAAAGCGAAAGAACCGGAGGGACCGCGAACCGCGGCATTACGTATATTCACTCAGCATAGCTTCTTCAGTCTGGAGAACTTGGTTCGATTTTTCATGCAATTTTTTGTGTTACTGCGACTCTTCCACGCGATTTTTATCCGTTTTGCATCCGATTCTTACCAACATAAAGAACCGCATGATGCGCCAAATGAGGTCATTAAAGGTTCTGCAAACTTTTTTGCTTGTCGTATTTTGTAGCGATTTTCAGACAAAATCGCCCATTCAGATCTGTGAGAATGATAAAAAAAAAACGGATTGCGCTTGTTTTATGCCGTTATAACCCATTTTTATCGCATGTAACCATAAACTAAACTGTGTGGATCCTTCAGGCCTTGGACACGTCTGCCGTGTGCCACGTTGCGCCTGAGCCGTCCGATGACATGCCTTTACATGCGCTCATTCTCATCCGTGATGCAGACAAGAGTCGGACACGCCATGTTAATAGTTTCTGCTGCCTCATTGAATAATATGGGTCCGCATGCTGCCTGGGTGTCTGACACACGGATAAAAAACTGCTAGTGTTTGGGAGGCCTTAATTACATCATTTGGCCCATAATGCATTTTTTTTGCGCATGTCAAAATCGGATGCAAAATGGGTGAAAGTTGCATGGAAAAAAATTCACACAAATGCAAAGAAAATTGCATGAAAAAACAGTCGGAAAAATGTCCGTGTGATTATACTCTCAGGAAGAATACGCCGGCGGCCTCGGACACGGCAGGCAATCCAATGAGATTTGTTGTCCAACCAGAAAGAAAAAAAGAGAGAGTCGGTGTAGGAGTCAGT
The DNA here is from genome assembly GCF_035609145.1 of Eleutherodactylus coqui. NCBI lineage: Eukaryota > Metazoa > Chordata > Amphibia > Anura > Eleutherodactylidae > Eleutherodactylus > Eleutherodactylus coqui. The sequence continues at coordinate 11,712,414 of NC_089839.1, forward strand.
CGGCCTGAGTGAGAAAACCGGAGGAGTAGGAAAAATGGAGGAGTCTAAGAGGTGGTCCGTTGTTCCCACCTGGGCCTAGTCCTTCCAAGGAACTCCCCTTAGACTCCAAGAATGTGCCCAGACTGGAAGAAACGTGTGGAAACCGCATGAGTCCGGAGAGGAGGAAAGGAACCGCTGGCAAGCAAGAGAAGTGTGAGTGATTGACAGGAGAGAGAGAGAGTTACCGGGAGAGTTAACCCTTTGCAATCCAATTTTGGATTTAGGGTTTCCTAGGGGGCTTTCTCTTTCTGCCATTATACAATGGCACCATCTGCTGGCTAAAGCCAGTATTGAGGTATGGGACATGCTGGAGAGGCCCCCAACAACACAGTGGCCAGTAATATACAGTAAGTATACCCTGCCGGATGTCTTCCGACATTGGAGCTTTATAGCCTTCAATCAGAATATCTTTAAGCGTCTGACAGTGGATTGGAAAGGGTTAATGCCTACAGATAACTGGGACTGTAGAGATGTAGTTACCCCGTGGATCCTCCCTGCATCACCACTGTAAGGATTGCTGGACTTTTATCATCTAACGTGTTTAAGTAAGCGGGCAGAACTGAAGGTTCCTGGTTCCTGTTGAGAAAAGTGTACTTTGTGTGTGGACTACTATATGTCCCGGATTTGACTTCAGAGGACAGAACGTTGGCGTCACGAGTGACAAGTTGGACTACAGGTTACCCTTAGGGAGGAGACGGTACAGCCCCGTGACAAGCTTATCCCTGTACCCCGCGTCTCCTCGGCTGAGGTCCTGCTCCTCGGATGCTGCACATGTGATCACGCTAATTGGAAGTGAGTGGAAGACCAAGACCTGCGAGTCAACTGCTTCCTAGGACAGCCCGAAAATCCAGGACTGTCCCTCTGACCTCTGGCGCACAGCATAATATTATTACTTGGAAGCAATGTACACAATGCAATCATATAATGTGGTGAATGGCCGATACTTGTCTGCAGGCACGGCCGCACATCGTATACCGCGGCGGAACGCGAGGAGCTAACATACAGCTAGCAGCCGCCGGGTGTGTAGTGGGTATAAAATGGAATAATGGTGTAAATCACCGCAGTACACTGCGGCTCAAAGGTTCCATACAGCTCCATTCTCTATGAATGCGCATTGCGAGGCGGAGGGTTTTTAGCATTTTTTTTCCCATTTCCATTCAATCCTCTGGAGGGGAGACGTACTCGCCGTATGGTCTGCCTTGAGCAGCCGGCCTTGCTGCATAGTAATGGTTTTTGTATTCATCCATCCATACTTCAGCCGTGCGCTTGGTGTTTCTGAAGGGTGACAGGAAAAAGAAGAAGTTATCAAGTTGTGTTTACCCCGTGTGTTTGCTTATTTGCAGATAGCGGTGTTTGTGCAAGAAAAAAACATTTCTGCCGTACTACCCCTCCCCCTCCGCATTATTGCCATAGAGTAGGTTCTAGAAGGTTTCATGGGCTGATAAGTGAACGGTATATCATAGAACCAATTTCAACCACAATAGACATGAACAGTAATGACATATAGTAATCTATGGACACTAATACAGGAAAAATGGTAGAAAATATGTTTTTCTAAATTACATTTTGTGTAAACTACGCAGAGGAACACAGAGAGAAAAAGGATCGAGCTGTAATGAAATGACAAATTAATATCTCTACTATTATAGTACAACCTCATATGTAAAAGTATATAACTACTATAATACTGCCCCCTCTGTACAAGAATATAACTACTATAATACTGCCTCCTATGTACAAGAATATAACTGCTATAATACTGCCCCCTCTGTACAAGAATATAACTACTATAATACTGTCCCCTATGTACAAGAATATAACTACTATAATACTGCCTCCTATGTACAAGAATATAACTACTATAATACTGCCTCCTATGTACAAGAATATAACTACTATAATACTGCTCCCTATGTACAAGAATATAACTACTATAATACTGCCCCCTATGTACAAGAATATAACTACTATAATACTGCCCCCTATGTACAGGAATATAACTACTATAATACTGTCTCCTATGTACAAGAATATAACTACTATAATACTGCTCCCTATGTACAAGAATATAACTACTATAATACTGCCCCCTATGTGCAAGAATATAACTACTGTAATACTGCCTCCTATGTACAAGAATATAACTACTATAATACCGCCCCCATGTACAAGAATATAACTGCTATAATACTGCCCCCTATGTACAAGAATATAACTACTATAATACTGCCTCCTGTGTACAAGAATATAACTACTATAATACTGCTCCCTATGTACAAGAATATAACTACTATAATACTGCCCCCTATGTACAAGAATATAACTACTATAATACTGCTCCTATGTACAAGAATATAACTACTATAATACTGCTCCTATGTACAAGAATACAACTACTATAATACTGCCCCCTATGTACAAGAATATAACTACTATAATACTGCTCCTATGTACAAGAATACAACTACTATAATACTGCCCCCTATGTACAAGAATATAACTACTATAATACTGCTCCTATGTACAAGAATATAACTACTATAATACTGCCCCCTATGTACAAGAATATAACTACTATAATACTGCCCCTATGTACAAGAATATAACTACTATAATACTGCCCCCTATGTACAAGAATATAACTACTATAATACTGCTCCTATGTACAAGAATATAACTACTATAATACTGCCCCCTATGTACAGGAATATAACTACTATAATACTGCCCCCTATGTCAAGAATATAACTACTATAATACTGCCCCCTATGTACAAGAATATAACTACTATAATACTGCCCCCTATGTACAAGAATATAACTACTATAATACTGCCCCCTATGTACAAGAATATAACTACTATAATACTGCCCCCTATGTACAGGAATATAACTACTATAATACTGCCCCCTATGTCAAGAATATAACTACTATAATACTGCCCCCTATGTACAAGAATATAACTACTATAATACTGCCCCCTATGTACAAGAATACAACTACTATAATACTGCTCCCTATGTACAAGAATATAACTACTATAATACTGCCTCCTATGTACAAGAATATAACTACTATAATACTGTCCCCTATGTACAGGAATATAACTACTATAATACTGCCTCCTATGTACAAGAATATAACTACTATAATACTGCCTCCTATGTACAAGAATATAACTACTATAATACTGCCCCCTATGTACAAGAATATAACTACTATAATACTGCTCCTATGTACAAGAATATAACTACTATAATACTGCCTTCTATGTACAAGAATATAGCTACTATAATACTGCCCCCTATGTACAAGAATATAACTATTATAATACTGCCCCCTATGTACAAGCATAATATACGTCCCCCAAGTGTCAGCGTGTCATTATCCCGTCCCCCAAGTATCAGCGTGTCGTTATCCTGTCCCCCAAGTGTCAGCGTGTCATTATCCTGTCCCCCAAGTGTCAGCGTGTCATTATCCTGTCCCCCAAGTGTCACCGTGTCATTATCCTGTCCCCCAAGTATCAGCGTGTCATTATCCTGTCCCCCAAGTATGAGCGTGTCATTATCCTGTCCCCCAAGTGTCAGCGTGTCATTATCCCGTCCCCCAACTGTCAGCGTGTCATTATCCCGTCCCCCCAAGTATCAGCGTGTCATTATCCCATCCCCCAAGTGTCAGCGTGTCATTATCCCGTCCCCCAAGTATCAGCGTGTCATTATCCTGTCCCGCCCAAGTGTCAGCGTGTCATTATCCCGTCCCCCAAGTGCCAGCGTGTCATTATCCAATCCCCCACGTATCAGCGTGTCATTATCCTGTCCCCCAAGTGTCAGCGTGTCATAATCCCTTCCCCCAAGTATCAGCGTGTCATTATCCCGTCCCCCAAGCATCAGCGTGTCATTATCCTGTCCCCCAAGTATCAGTATGTCATTATCCCGTCCCCCCAAGTGTCAGTGTGTCATTATCCTGTCCCCCAAGTGTCAGCGTGTCATTATCCCGTCCCCCAAGTATCAGCGTGTCATTATCCTGTCCCTCAAGTATCAGCGTGTCATTATCCCGTCCCCCAAGTGTCAGTGTGTCATTATCCCGTCCCCCAAGTGTCAGCGTGTCATTATCCTGTCCCCCAAGTGTCAGCATGTCATTATCCCGTCCCCTAAGTGTCAGCGTGTCATTATCCTGTCCCCCAAATATCAGCGTGTCATTATCCTGTCCCCCAAGTATCAGCGTGTCATTATCCTGTCCCCCCAGTGTCAGCGTGTCATTATCCCGTCCCCCAAGTATCAGGGTGTCATTATCCCGTCCCCCAAGTGTCAGCGTGTCATTATCCCGTCCCCCAAGTATCAGCGTGTCATTATCCCGTCCCCCAAGTATCAGTGTCATTATCCTGTCCCCCAAGTATCAGCGTGTCATTATCCCGTCCCCCAAGTGTCAGCGTGTCATTATCCCGTCCCCCAAGTGTCAGCGTGTCATTATCCCGTCCCCCAAGTGTCAGCGTGTCATTATCCCATCCCCCAAGTATCAGCGTGTCATTATCCCGTCCCCCAAGTATCAGTGTCATTATCCCGTCCCCCAAGTGTCAGCGTGTCATTATCCCGTCCCCCAAGTATCAGTGTCATTATCCCGTCCCCCAAGTATCAGCCTGTCATTATCCCGTCCCCCAAGTATCAGTGTCATTATCCCGTCCCCCAAGTGTCAGCGTGTCATTATCCTGTCCCCCAAGTGTCACCGTGTCATTATCCTGTCCCCCAAGTATCAGCGTGTCATTATCCTGTCCCCCAAGTATGAGCGTGTCATTATCCTGTCCCCCAAGTGTCAGCGTGTCATTATCCTGTCCCCCCAAGTATCAGCGTGTCATTATCCTGTCCCGCCCAAGTGTCAGCGTGTCATTATCCCGTCCCCCAAGTGCCAGCGTGTCATTATCCAATCCCCCACGTATCAGCGTGTCATTATCCTGTCCCCCAAGTGTCAGCGTGTCATAATCCCTTCCCCCAAGTATCAGCGTGTCATTATCCCGTCCCCCAAGCATCAGCGTGTCATTATCCTGTCCCCCAAGTATCAGTATGTCATTATCCCGTCCCCCCAAGTGTCAGTGTGTCATTATCCTGTCCCCCAAGTGTCAGCGTGTCATTATCCCATCCCCCCAAGTATCAGCGTGTCATTATCCTGTCCCTCAAGTATCAGCGTGTCATTATCCCGTCCCCCAAGTGTCAGTGTGTCATTATCCCGTCCCCCAAGTGTCAGCATGTCATTATCCCGTCCCCCAAGTATCAGCGTGTCATTATCCCTTCCCCCAAGTATCAGCGTGTCATTATCCCGTCCCCCAAGTATCAGCGTGTCATTATCCTGTCCCCCAAGTATCAGTATGTCATTATCCCGTCCCCCCAAGTGTCAGCGTGTCATTATCCTGTCCCCCAAGTGTCAGCGTGTCATTATCCCGTCCCCCCAAGTATCAGCGTGTCATTATCCCGTCCCCCCAAGTGTCAGCGTGTCATTATCCCGTCCCCCAAGTATCAGCGTGTCATTATCCCTTCCCCGAAGTGTCAGCGTGTCATTATCCCGTCCCCCAAGTGTCAGCGTGTCATTATCCCGTCCCCCAAGTGTCAGCATGTCATTATCCCGTCCCCCCAAGTATCAGCGTGTCATTATCCTGTCCCTCAAGTATCAGCGTGTCATTATCCCGTCCCCCAAGTGTCAGCGTGTCATTATCCCGTCCCCCAAGTGTCAGCATGTCATTATCCCGTCCCCCAAGCATCAGCATGTCATTATCCCGTCCCCCAAGCATCAGCGTGTCATTATCCCGTCCCCCAAGCATCAGCGTGTCATTATCCTGTCCCCCAAGTGTCAGCGTGTCATTGTCCCGTCCCCCCAAGTGTCACCGTGTCATTATCCCGTCCCCCCAAGTATCAGCGTGTCATTATCCTGTCCCCCAAGTGTCAGCGTGTCATTATCCTGTCCCTCAAGTATCAGCGTGTCATTATCCCGTCCCCCAAGTGTCAGCGTGTCATTATCCCGTCCCCCAAGTGTCAGCGTGTCATTATCCCGTCCCCTAAGTGTCAGCCTTTCCTTGACCTAGTCTTATATCTGTAAGAATACTCTATGAGGTCTTGGAGCCTTTAAATCCTCAGCGCTATTTGCATGACAAGACGGATATGATGTGATGGGACATATTTAACCCTTGTCAGATGGGTTTGTGCAGCTATTGATTCTCATCTTGTAGCCTCGTCATTTTCCTAGATAAGACAAGAAGCGATTGCCTTCTAGATGTTGCTATTTCTTAATTAACAGTGTCACAGTGTGCGAAAAATCAATTTCTGACTTGATGCTACACGGCGATACGCTGTACGCCTGCAAAAGCAAGTAATCTCCAGCTGCCTCCCCGGGCCGCTGCTTCATTATCCGCAGAGAAGACGCTACCTACTTTATATAAGTGTTGGCGTTCCCCTCTGGAAAGACATAAGGATGCTTCTTCCGGAATACGTGCCCCACTCGGCTGCAGGGGAGAATCTCCAGACTCCCGCCGCACATCCACACGCGGAATGAGATTTCTGAAAAACATTCCAATCAGCAGATGTCAGATCCCGCGGTCCGCGGATTATACGGGCTCTGTAACATACAGCAAGCCTAATCAAAAGCGAATGGGAAAGCCATTGTACTGGATGTAGTAATACCTTATCTACAGACACAAGGAAACCTCCTGCCCCGATACATTGTATCAAACACCGCAGTCCTCTGGATGAAGCTAAATGTATCGTCCAGAAACTAAAACGTTTCTCTTTTTTCTTAAGGGTCTCTGCACACTACGTTTTTATTGCGCTTTTTTTTCACGCCATTGTCAATGGGACTTTCTAATGTTAAAAATGCATCGCAAGTTGGTGTTTTGCAATTTTTGTGCGATGCGTGAGAAAAACGCGCAAAAAACTCAAGTTTGCAGAAGCCCTTACCGAAAGGTGATCAGCTGTTTGCCCTGAAACCGTATTCTCAGGGAGGTTATACATCTTGGCCCAATCCCTTTGGCCTCTTGTCCACGGGCGGGTCGGATTCCGCGTGTGGGAGCCCGCAGCACAATCTGACCCTGTCTGCAGACGGCGTCCGCGTGTACCTCAGTACTTACGGGTTTTCTGTACTGCACATGGATTTTTTTAAAAGCTCCCGCTTTCCCACGGAATCTGTGGACCATCCGCAATTCAATTTTGGACACGCCGCGGATCGGACGTCTTCTATTGATTTACATGGAAGCCGTCCATGTGGAATCCGCAGTGAAATGCAGCATGCTGCGATTTCTTTTCCAGACCAAAAGGTTCGCGAATCAAATCCTTGTGCGTTATTTCATTTGCGGAGCTCATATTTGCCTTTGGGCGGCTTGAATTGCGGATTTCCTGCATGGGTGCCCCGCGCAGATTCCGACACTCAGATCCACCCGTGGACATTGGGCTTTAAATTGAGCTGAGCTGTAATACCACACACTACCCATGGACAGGGGTGGCGATGTTTCTGGAAGTAAGCAGCCATGTTTTCTAACCCATTACTACAGGTTTCAGTGAAGAAGCCTGCGCCACAGTACCAGGCATAGCCACAGATGAGGGTGCGGCACTGTGCCTGGATAAGTACTAAATGGCCACGGAGCGGCATTCTTCTACAGATCAGTGAGGGCCAGACCCCCATCGATCAATACTGCGGTGTATTCTAAATGATAGGTAACCACTTTAACTGTGTATTAGCCGTAAACATTACATTAGAGTAATGCAGAAAGTCTGCCAGTGTTAGGGCAGGATCCCACACAGTGTCTGCGGCCTGGCATCTGTACAGCAAAGCTGCGGTATAGCTACTGTATGGCTGAGCTGCGGTATAGTTACTGTACTGCTGAGCTGCGGTATAGTTACTGTGCGGCTGAGCTGCGGTATAGCTAATGTACTGCTGAGCTGCGGTATAGTTACTGTACTGCTGAGCTGCGGTATAGCTTCTGTACGGCTGAGCTGAGGTATAGTTACTGTGTGGCTGAGCTGCGGTATAGTTACTGTGCGACTGAGCTGCGGTATAGCTTCTGTACGGCGGAGTTTCAGTATAGCTACTGTGTGGCTGAGCTGCGGTATGGCTACTGTGCGGCTGAGCTGCGGTATGGCTACTGTGCGGCTGAGCTGCGGTATAGTTACTGTGCGGCTGAGCTGCCTTATAGTTACTGTGCGGCTGAGCTGCGGTATAGTTACTGTGCGGCTGAGCTGCGGTATAGCTTCTGTACGGCGGAGTTTCAGTATAGCTACTATGTGGCTGAGCTGCGGTATGGCTACTGTGCGGCTGAGCTGCGGTATAGTTACTGTGCGGCTGAGCTGAGGCATAGCTTCTGTACGGCTGAGCTGCAGTATAGCTAATGTATGGCTGAACTGCAGTATAGTTACTGTGTGGCTGAGCTGCAGTATAGCTTCTGTATGGCAGAGTTGCGGTAAAGCTACTGTGCGGCTGAGCTGCGGTATAGTTACTGTGCAGCTGAGCTGTGGTAGAGTTACTGTGCGGCTGAGCTGCGGTATAGTTACTGTATGGCTGAGCTGCAGTATAGCTAATATACGATAGCGTTGCGGTATAGCTACTGTGCGGCTGAACTGCGGTATAGTTACTGTGTGGCTGAGCTGCGTTATGGCTACTGTGCGACTGAGGTGCGGTATAGCTACTGTGCTGCTTAGCTGCTGTGTAGCTACTGTGTGGCTGAGCTGCGGTATAGCTATAGTGCATCTGAGGAGCGGCATGGCTACTGTGCGCCTGAGGTGCGGCATGGCTACTGTGCGCCTGAGGTGCGGCATGGCTAATGTGCGGCTGAGCTATGGCCTGCATACAGTACCGTTGAGCTGCAGTATGGCTACTGTGCGGCTGAGCTGTAGTATGGCTACTTTGCAGCTGAGCTGCAGTGTAGCTACTGTACAGCTGAGGTGCGGCATGGCTACTATACGGCTTAGCTGCTGTGCGGCTAAGGTGCAGTACAGCTATTGTGTGGCTGAGCTGCAGTATAGATACTGTGCGGCTGAGCTGCGGTATAGCTTCTGTACAGCTGAGCTGTGGTATGGTTTCTGTGCATCTGTTGTACGGCTGAGCTACAGTATAGCTACTGTGTGGATGAGCTGCGGTATAGCTACAGTGTGGCTTAGTTGCGGTATATCTACTGTGTGGCTTAGTTGCGGTATATCTACTGTGTGGCTTAGTTGCGGTATAGCTACTGTGTGGCTTAGTTGCGGTATATCTACTGTGTGGCTTAGTTGCGGTATATCTACTGTGTGGCTTAGTTGCGGTGTATCTACTGTGCGGCTCAGTTGAGTTATGGCTACTGTGTGGCTGAGCTGCGGTATATCTACAGTGTGGCTTAGTTGCGGTATATCTACTGTGTGGCTTAGTTGCGGTATATCTACTGTGTGGCTTAGTTGCGGTATATCTACTGTGTGGCTTAGTTGCGGTATATCTACTGTGTGGCTTAGTTGCGGTATAGCTACTGTGTGGCTTAGTTGCGGTATATCTACTGTGTGGCTTAGTTGCGGTGTATCTACTGTGCGGCTGAGTTGAGTTATGGCTACTGTGTGGCTGAGCTGCGGTATAGCTACTGTGTGGCTTAGTTGAGTTATGGCTACTGTGTGGCTGAGCTGCGGTATAGTTACTGTGTGGCTTAGTTGCGGTATATCTACTGTGTGGCTTAGTTGCGGTATAGCTACTGTGCGGCTGAGTTGAGTTATGGCTACTGTGTGGCTGAGCTGCGGTATAGCTACTGTGTGGCTTAGTTGCGGTGTAGCTACTGTGCGGCTGAGTTGAGTTAGGGCTACTGTGTAGCTGAGCTGCGGTATAGTTACTGTGCGGCTGAGCTGCGGTATAGTTACTGTGCGGCTGAGCTGCGGTATAGTTACTGTGCGGCTGAGCTGCGGTATAGCTACTGTGCGGCTGAGCTGCGGTATAGTTACTGTGCGGCTGAGCTGCGGTATAGTTACTGTGCGGCTGAGCTGCGGTATAGTTACTGTGCGGCTGAGCTGCGGTATAGCTACTGTGTGGCTGAGCTGCGGTATAGTTACTGTGTGGCTTAGTTGCGGTATATCTACTGTGTGGCTTAGTTGCGGTATAGCTACTGTGCGGCTGAGTTGAGTTATGGCTACTGTGTGGCTGAGCTGCGGTATAGCTACTGTGTGGCTTAGTTGAGTTATGGCTACTGTGTGGCTGAGCTGCGGTATAGTTACTGTGTGGCTTAGTTGCGGTATATCTACTGTGTGGCTTAGTTGCGGTATAGCTACTGTGCGGCTGAGTTGAGTTATGGCTACTGTGTGGCTGAGCTGCGGTATAGCTACTGTGTGGCTTAGTTGCGGTGTAGCTACTGTGCGGCTGAGTTGAGTTAGGGCTACTGTGTAGCTGAGCTGCGGTATAGTTACTGTGCGGCTGAGCTGCGGTATAGTTACTGTGCGGCTGAGCTGCGGTATAGTTACTGTGCGGCTGAGCTGCGGTATAGCTACTGTGCGGCTGAGCTGCGGTATAGTTACTGTGCGGCTGAGCTGCGGTATAGTTACTGTGCGGCTGAGCTGCGGTATAGCTACTGTGTGGCTGAGCTGCGGTATAGTTACTGTGTGGCTTAGTTGCGGTATATCTACTGTGTGGCTTAGTTGCGGTATAGCTACTGTGCGGCTGAGTTGAGTTATGGCTACTGTGTGGCTGAGCTGCGGTATAGCTACTGTGTGGCTTAGTTGAGTTATGGCTACTGTGTGGCTGAGCTGCGGTATAGTTACTGTGTGGCTTAGTTGCGGTATATCTACTGTGTGGCTTAGTTGCGGTATAGCTACTGTGCGGCTGAGTTGAGTTATGGCTACTGTGTGGCTGAGCTGCGGTATAGCTACTGTGTGGCTTAGTTGCGGTGTAGCTACTGTGCGGCTGAGTTGAGTTAGGGCTACTGTGTAGCTGAGCTGCGGTATAGTTACTGTGCGGCTGAGCTGCGGTATAGTTACTGTGCGGCTGAGCTGCGGTATAGTTACTGTGCGGCTGAGCTGCGGTATAGCTACTGTGCGGCTGAGCTGCGGTATAGTTACTGTGCCGCTGAGCTGCGGTATATGTACGGCGCGGCTTAGGTACGTCTGCAATGCTTTTTCTTAAAATTTTTTGCAGTACATTTCCATATCTCTCAACAGTAAGGAAAACATCATCGACTTTCAATCTCAGACATAAAAAGTGTCTGTCTTCATCAGTTTAGTGATTAACAGATTTTTGCCGGGTAATTGAGGTCAGTGCGTGACAGGCGAAAAGCCTGCTAATAGTGCCGGGGAGTGCCCAATAATGCCACAATACAGTGTCCAAATAATACTGTCCTAATAGCAGTACCATACACAGCCGAAGTAAAGCTGGCATATATTGTCCATATAACAGTACCATACACAACCCAAATAACTGTCATATATTGTCCTTATAGCAGTACTATATAGGATCAAAATCTTGCTGCCCCATACTGTCCATATAGTTGTACTATCAATGGCTCATATGGCTCTATACAGTACTTAAGTAATGCCATAATACTTAGTTCAAACATCAGTTCTGTATGTTACCATCAAATTGTGGCCAAATATCAGCATAATACATGTACAGATAACAGTTATATGCAGCGCACTAATACTACCGCTAATGGGCTCATTTAAGCGGGCCGAGAATTGACCCTCTGTGATGAAAGCTGATCAACAAGGCATGTCGATCAGTACTCGTTGGCTGATAATGATCGGCTTCTTGCTTTGGTATATCTATCATTGGTTCGGCATGTGTTGCCCCTATACACACCGGAAGATGTGCAGAAAGAACTTCACACAAGCAATGAAATCGTACGAAAAATATGAAGGCAATGGCTTTAAATGGCTCCATGCACATGTGTGATGTTTTAACACTTTCGATGCCTCTTGAAAGCGCTGCGTCTGATTGGCTGAGCACTGTGACCAATCAGAGGCAGCGCCTCCTTGAATAGACATGCTGCACTTTTGTTTTAACGCTGCATTGAATGACGACTGAGCGCTGCCTCTGATTGGTCCCAGCGCTCAGAGCCAGTCAGAGGCAGCGCTTTCAAGAGGCGGGGATTTTTAAATCCCCGACCAGAAGGGAAGAGTGCCGATAATCGCCCCATGGAAATATTCTGCCATACGGTGCCCAAATAACAGTGACATATAATTCCAAAACAACATTACCCAGGCTGTGGGCACCAGGGGGGACCTGTTCATAGATAGTACTAAAGCCATGGAGGAATTTCTTGGAGTGGGTTCTGCTGCACCAGTATCAGGCAGACACAGCCTCTGGGGCGCGCTGAGCTTGGTGGTGGCAATGAGGGCTCAGCTGGGGCAGCTGGAAATAGGAGAATCTGGGCCAAAGCTGTAGGCCGGCAAAGGGATGGAGGCTCCTTTAGCCCAGGCTTCCATGGCTCTGCGGTCAGCATATGACAATTAACCCCTTGGCACTGGTTCCACGCTTTTGGAATAACTGTTATTTTATTAAGAACTCCTGGATTCTCTGTGGTGCAGGAATGGATACAATAGATACAGATGTGTCTAGCAAGACGCTTGCCCTCAGTTGATGCACCGTCTCTAGTACTGTAATCAGTCCGGTACGAAGCAGTTGCAGAAGCGGCGCACTTCGTGGTCAAAGGACTGCAGTACAGCAATGTGATTGCCAGGGGGAGACAGTTTCAGAAGCAGTGCACCTGGTGGTGAAGTTCATTTTACCTTGAGAAAGAGGGAGAGGAGCTGCCAACGCGGAGCCCTAGGAAAGATTGCGGTAATGCCGTAGGTTGGTCTCTGTCTGCTCAGTGAGTTGCTCTGTTCTTAGCTGCCGGTGGGCATTACGTTAGTGTAACAGGTGTCACCACACTCAGAATGCATCGTCCATAGTAAATCATTCACATACCGTACATCATAGAAGGGTACAGTTGGAAGGGACCTCCAGGGTCATCGGGTCCGACCCCCTGCTCAGTGCAGGATCACTAGATCATCCCAGACAGATATTTGTCCAGCCTTTGTTTGAACACTTCTATTGAAGGAGAACTCTCCCCTCTCGAGGCAACCTGTTCCACTCATTGATCCCCCTCACTGTCTTATATCTAATATGTGTCTCCTCCCTTTCAGTCTCATCCCATTGCTTCTAGTCTTTCCTTGTGCAGATGAGAATAGGGCTGATCCCTCTGCACTGTGACAGCCCTTCAGATATTTGTAGACAGCTATTAAGCCTCCTCTCAGCCTTCTCTTCTGCAAGCTAAACATTCCCAGATCCTTTAACTGTTCCTTATAGGACATGATTTGCAGACCGCTCACCATCTTGGTAACTCTTCTCTGAACTTGCTCCAGTTTGTCTATGCCTTTTTTTTAAAGTGGGGTGCCCAGAAAGTGATGCAGTATTTCAGATGAGGTCTGACTAAGTAAGAGTAGAGGGGGATAATGACCTCACGTGATCTAGACTCTATGCTTCTCTTAATGCATCCCAGAATTGTGTTTGCCTTTTTGGCTGCTGCATCACATTGTTGACTCATGTTCAGTCTAAGATCTATTAGTATACCCAAGTCTTTTTCACATGTGCTGCTGCTTAGCCCAATTCCTCCCATTCTGTATGTTCTTTTCTCATTTTTCTTGCCTGATGTAAGACTTTGCATTTCTCCTTGTTACATACCATTCTGTTAGTCACTGCCCACTGTTCAAGCTTTTCTAAATCTATGTTAGCTATCCTTCCTAGCTTTGTGTCGTCTACAAATTTGATCAGTTTCCCATCATTTCCATCCTCCAGATCATTTATAAAAATGTTTAACAACACTTAAGGGAATTCTCCCACTTGGATGTGCAGCCATTTATGACCACTCTTTGAGTACGATCACTCAGCTAAGTGTGAATCCACCTAACAGTTGTCTTGTCTACCCATGCTGGCTCTGGTTAATTACTCCATTCTCATCCAAGTACTTGCATACATGCTGTTTAATAATTAGTTCAAAGATCTTTCCTGGTATAGAAGTCAGGCTCACAGGCCAGTAGTTTCCTGTATCTACCTTCTTCCCTTTTTTGAAGATAGGGACAACATTTGCCCTTTCCAAATCTTCTGAGACTTCTCCTGTTCTCCAGGAATTTTCACAGATTATAGCTAGTGGTTCAGCAATTACCTCCACTGCTTCCTTTAGTATCCTAGGATGTAATTCATCTGGACCTTGGGACTTGAATTCATTTAAGTTAGCCATGTGTTCCCTCACCATCACTCTGCTTATAGATAGTCTGCATTCTTTTATTCCCCCAATAGCACAGGGAAGATCAGCTGATGTTACACCTACTTTCTGAGAGAAAACAGATACAAAATAGGAATTTTAAAGTTCGACCTTCTCAACATCATTTTTAACCAATTCACCATTTTCAGCCTGTAAGCATCCAATAGCATCTTTGACTTTTCTTTTGCTTTTGACCCCCCAAATCCTTTTTTATCGCTTTTGGCCTCTGTTGCAAGCCTCAATTCATTATTAGCTTTAGCTTTTCGGACACTTGCCCTACAGTTTCTGCAGACCCCATTATATTCTTCTTTAGATATCCCCCCCTCTTTCCATTTGATAAACATATTTTTCTTCCTTTTTAACATGTGTACAAGTTCTGTGTTCATCCATCCTGGTCTCTTTAAATGCTTCCCATTCTTCTTTCTTTTAGGGATACATCTAACTCTGCTGAAGGTACTGCTCTCAAGATGTCGCAACTTCCTACGCCAGAAGCATAGTTCCTCCCCCTTTAGGTAGACAGCACCAGAATCAACAACCCAACTATAAAAACTTTTTTTTTTGTAAAGGAGGGCAAAACAATAATGGAAGAAGAAATCCAAGGAGGGAAAATGTTAACTGCACACCTCCACCTGTAGGCGCTGTCACACACGGCGTCGGTCAAATGCAGCATTTTACTATGAGTTTGATCGCCACAATTGTGATGGGGGTGTTAAAAACGCATGAAAATACAGCAGACAGTGCTCGGAAATTGCGGCGTTAAAAACACAGCATTCGCAGAAGGGGGAGCAGTCTGCCTATGCACTGAGCCAAGCGGTATCAGAAGTAGCAGGACTTTGATTTACTAAGACATTGATGCAGTTGGCCAGACTTTCAGGTAAGGGGGGGGGGGGGTGAAGAGAGGGCATTAACGTATTGCTCTGTGGCACTACAAAGTGGGCGATATAAGTTTCATGGGCACAGAGGAAGCACTATTACTTTGTGGAGCTATAGAGAGGGGACTATTCTTTTGTGGAGCCACAATGGGTGGCACTTGTACTATAAGAGTGCATTGGGGGTAGCGACCAGATAGGCAGCGTGTACAGAGATAAGCTGTATCTAAAAGAATTCTGCATGGTAGTCTGGGTAAAGAAAAAAAACGAAAACAGATGACTCCAATCAGAGAAGATGTTGCCCGTGAGCACTGGAGGTAACGGCACTCTAAACACTATCACTGCGTAGACTTGGTGACTACTTTATTTAGAGGTATACTAGAGTTGAGTCCCTGTATTTAAGCCCTCCAGCTTACGGTTACACTGTCTCCTACGTAATTGTTTGTTTAGTTTTTCTATGCAGCTCCATGAGTTCTATGTATGTTCCCTGCCAATTTTTTTCATACAAATGGGCACATATGACAAGAGAGGTGAGGATATGAGGTACAAAGCAAAACGTGACAAGCTAAGTAGGCTGTGCTACTTTTCTGCCATGATCAGTTGGTAAGATTGTCATCCACAGAAGAAGCAATGTTTAACTTGACACTTAACACATTAAATACATTAAATATATGGAAACACCATAAGAATTGCATGCCTTAAAATAGGTCTCTACATGTCTTACTGAAATATGATTTATAATCCCATGTAACTTAAGTGGAGGTAATATGACACAGATGCTGCTGGGCAGATGTTCACATCTGCCCAAGCAGCAAGGCTTCATTGGTCAGGATCTGAGCCACTCAGCTGCTTTTAGTAGCTGTCTCCCAAAACCACCTAGAGCAGGGCAAGAGGTGAAGTAAACACAAATTTGGCGGGAAAGCTCTAAGGGACTCAGTGCTAATGGTTAAAATCCCATGCATTTCGTACGCTGTTTCCATATTTTTGTCCACCCCTTGTACACTGTGGCACAGAACTTTTTCTTGCCTTTTGTTTGTTAAGATAAGATAACTTGTCGCAGCAAGTTATCAGTGTTGGGTTAAACTTTGCTATATCTGTACTCCCTTTTCCTTGCCGCCTGCCTCTGTTCTCTTTGTCGTCGCTTTGTGTTTTCTTGTCCTACTTGTGACCTGAAGTCTATCAAAGCAGCCGATACATTGTACGCTGGAGCTGCAGAGTGATGCGATCTGCTTTGAGTTGCAAGAAAGTAACTTTGTAGAAGAAACTTTCTTATTTGAATGTGATAATAAGCGATCCGGCGCGGGCGGTGTGGGGAGCTCGCCGCACTTCTGTAAAGAAAAATGAAAAACAAAGGTGGTGAAAAGCCGCTCTGTGCTTGCCAGAGGCTTGAAATTCAATCAGAATATTGACTGCGTGGATGCATGGCACAAGATAACACATACATAATAGCTTTCGGGATCCCGGAGGAGGACACTTTCACTTGATGAGTCAATAAATTCCAAAGCAAAAAAAAAATACGGAAGCGAAAAACTGATTAGGCCGATTCAGATTTTCATATATTCTGCCTGCTATATAAACCAATTTGTCACTCTCAATATGTCTGCCGGCTGCGAAAGGAAGAGTGGCCTATTTTCATTAGTCAGAGACCGAGCATCATGGACGGGAGATGTATAAATATCCGCGACTGCGAGACATATTTTATTTATCGGGTTCTCAATAAAGAAACCATTCACCCCATCACCTTCCTGGAATATATTGCCCTGTTCGCAGCCGGTGACAGCTGGCCCGCCAGAATAACATATTACCTGCCCATTCACGCTAGATGGGTTCGACTCTTTTAAAGTGACCCTCCAAATTCTGCCCCAAGAACAGAGGGGTTGGGAAGATATTCCCTGCACTTGTTCTTCTCTGCCGTCTGCCCAATCTGTCAGCTCTGGTCCCAGTTTTTGGCCATCGAAGATGATCACTACAACTTTCTATCTGGCTAACGCACACTGTGCAATGTCTTCTGATTGGCCAGTGGTGATCACATGAGCACCTGTGATTACTGGGAGTAACTGCACTATACTCACTATCCATGGAAGTATCTGTACTGTAATCACTATTACTGTATAGAACTGGTACTGGTCTGTTATGTTCTGACGCCATTATTTAGAAGTATACTAGAGCTAAGCCGCTATATCTAAGACTGTGCACTGCTGCTTCATTGGCCAGTCCTGATCACATGAGCACCTGTGATCCTGCATCTAGCTTGGATACAGGTGGGCATGGAGGCTCTAGTACCCTGTTGTACCACCTCTAGCTCAGATATAAGATCTGATATGGGTGGGCATGGAGGCTCTAGGACCCCCTTGGGCCACCTTCGGCTGGGATACAAGATGTGATATGGGCGGGCATGGAGGCTCTAGTACCCTGTTGTACCGCCTCTAGCTTGGATACAAGATGTGATACAGGTGGGCATGGAGGCTCTAGTACCCTTTTGTACCACCTCTAGCTTGGATACAAGATGTGATACAGGCGGGCATGGAGGCTCTAGTACCCTGTTGTACCACCTCTAGCTTGGATACAAGATGTGATACAGGCGGGCATGGAGGCTCTAGAACCCTGTTGTACCACATCTGGCTTGGATACAAGATACCGGTTTTGTATGATATCCTGCTACATATCGCTTGACATTTGCTGTAACTGAGTCTCCAGATCCTGCTAACTCATAGGCTGTGGAAGTTGGCATCCCAGGTGGTCCCATACATGTTCTATTGGCTATAAATCAGTGTTGTGGGGGCTCCTGGGACCCCCTTGTGTGTGCGGCCGGGCATTATCCTGCTGGAGGCCGCCATAAGAGAAACACATCTGGCTGCCGGATGAACTGAACATATCGCTGAGCTGTCATTGTCCCTCGTACCACTACTAGGGGGGACCGACTGTTGTATGTGATGACCTTCCTGACCATCACACCAGCAGGGGGCAGTGTGCCGCTCCACAGCCAAGGCAGGATTGAGGCGCTCACCCCGAGGTCTCCAGACACCAACACGGCCGTCGCCAGCGCCCAAACTAAACCTGGATTCATCGCTGAAGACACCCGGTTCCCCTCCATAGCGCCCAGTTTCATTGTTCACGAGACCACTAAAAATGGAGGTGACGGTGGGTGTCAGAGGTTGTACATGTAATGGGGACCGCGAGACCAAATGTCCTTCCGCCAAGTGCCTGGAAATGGTTCCGACAGACACAGGGGTGTAACGATGGCGCCCCCTGTCTCTGGATGTAAGACAACGAAACAGTTAGAGCTGCTGCTGCTTGTCAAACGATCAGACGCTCCTTGCTACTGGTGGTCTGTCGGGGGTCCTGAGCCTGGTCACCTTGTGTGCCCCCATCCACTGGTCCCAACACCTCCTAACAGTCTGATCAGACGCTCCTCTCTACTGGTGGTCTGTAGGGGGCGTCCTGAGCCCGGTCACCTTGTATGCCCTCACACATCCACTGGTCCCAACACCTCCTAACAGTCTGGTCAGACACTCCTCTCTACTGGTGGACTGCAGGGGGCGTCCTGAGCCCGGTCATAATGTGTGCCCTCACACATCCACTGGTCCCAAAACCCCCTTAACAGTCTGGTCAGACGCTCCTCTCTACTGGGGGTCGAGGGCGTCCTGAGTCCGGTCACCTTGTATGCCCCATCCACTGGTCCCAACACCCCCTAACAGTCTGGTCGGATGCTCCTCTCTACTGGTGGTCTTTAGGGGACGTCCTGAGCCCGGTCACCTTGTGTGCCCCCATCCACTGGTCCCAACACCTCCTAACAGTGGTCAGACGCTCCTCTCTACTAGTGGTCTGTAGGGGGTCCTGAGCCTGGTCACCTTGTGTGCCCTCACACATCCATGGGTCCCAACACCCCCTAACAGTCTGGTCAGACGCTCCTCTCTACTGGTGGTCTGTAGGGGGCGTCCTGAGCCCGGTCACCTTGTGTGCCCTCACACATCCACTGGTCCCAACACCTCCTAACAGTCTGGTCAGACGCTCCTCTCTACTAGTGGTCTGTAGGGGGTCCTGAGCCTGGTCACCTTGTGTGCCCTCACACATCCATGGGTCCCAACACCCCCTAACCGTCTGGTCAGACGCTCCTCTCTACTGGTCGTCTGTAGGGGGCGTCCTGAGCCCGGTCACCTTGTGTGCCCTCACACATCCACTGGTCCCAACACCTCCTAACAGTCTGGTCAGCTCTCCTCTCTTCTGGTGGTCTGTCAGGGGGTCCTGAGCCTGGTCACCTTGTGTGCCCTCACACATCCACTGGTCCCAACACCTCCTAACAGTCTGGTCAGACACTCCTCTCTACTGGTGGTCTGTAGGGGGCGTCCTGAGCCCGGTCACCTTGTGTGCCCCATCTACTGGTCCCAACACCCCCTAACAGTCTGGTCAGAATGGCCGGTGGGGGACAATTCATGGATACGACCATCCAGCTTCTCACATCCCAATAATGTGCAGCTCTCAGACTCTGGTATCCGGGTGAAATCTCTTCTCTGCGTCGTAGAGGCGTCTAGTGACCAACAAGCTTTACACAAGCGGAAGAAGTCACTGCACACAAAGAGCCTCCGAGAGCCTCTTATAGGACAAGGGGGGGAACCACTTTTAGGGTCTCCGGTGACAAGAACGTCCATCTAATCACCACAACTCTCATCATTTACAGATCTGCCTGAGATGGAACCGCAGGACGGGGTCTGCAGCAGAACGACAGCCTCTTCTGGCGTTGTATTTTTTTTGACAATGCATGTATTTAGAGGGATACTAGAGCGGAGTTGCCTTATCAAAGCCTGCTATATTATATGCATGCTGTCTCCAAAATAATTTGTTTTTTGACCATCAAAGATGGCTGCTGCAATCTTCTATCTAGCTAATGTACGTTGTGCACCGCTGCCTGATTGGCCAGCGCTGACCACATGAGCACCTGTGATCACTGCACTACAATCACTATCACTGGAAGAACCTGCACTGTAATCACTATTGCTGTGTAAAACTGGTATCTGACTATTATATACTGACTGCATTACTTAGAGGTATACCAGCGCTCAACTGTTATATCTAAGCCCGTGACATTATACTATTAGATATGCTGTCTCCAACATAATTTGTTTTTTACGCCATCAAATATGGCCGCTGTGATTTTCTATTGAGCTAATGCGCACAAAGTAATTGGCTTTTGCTACTCACATGAGCAAGTCTGGCCAATCAGAGAGCAGGTATAGTGAATTGGTAGTCTAAACAATGCATAATGGACATTAGGTAATCTGAAGATTGCGTTGGCCATCTTGGACAGATGAAAATGGGACTCAAAACCAGCAGATTGGACGGATGGCAGTGAAAAACGAGTGCAGGTAATGCAGAATTTTGGCCCAAAACTGGAGGGTTGCTTAAGGCCTCGTTCACACGGGCTACAAAATCCGGAAGTGAGAGAATTAGATTCTTAACGTAAAATTTGGATGCTAATTCTTTTGCACGTAGAATTGAATAATCAAGTTGGGACCCATTAGCTTTTTCTAGTTATGACATAATCAATGCTGCTGCCAAATTTCAAGTTTCTACGACACCGGGAAGTGAGAGAATTAGATTCCGTATGTAAAATTTGGACGCTAATTCTTTTGCGCTAGAATTAAATAATCGAGTTGGGACCACTTTACTTTTCCTATATTGGACATAATTAGAGATGAGCGAGCATACTCGTCCAAGCTTGATGCTCGTTCGAGTATTAGGGTGCTCGAGATGCTCGTTACTCAAGACGAGCACCACGCGGTACTCGTCTCGATTAAACAAGCACTGACCATTGAATTCAATGGAGCCGGCAATACAGCCGGCTCCATTGAAAGCAATGGGCTTCCGGCGAGCGCGGGATGAATTTTCGGAAGGGCTTAAAAATATAAGCCCTTACCTGAAAATCATCCTAAAATGTGTAAAAATAAAAAAAAAATGTATACTCACCTTTCCGCTGCAGCCGGAGTTCAGCCGCGTCTGGCCGGCAGTTCTTCTGAACTGCACTGAGTAGTATTCAGCAGCCGGGGATTTAAAATCCCCGCCTGCTGAATGAGCTGCCTCTGATTGGTCACAGCCTCACCAATCAGAGGCAGCTCTCACTCACACCCATTCATGAATTCATGAATGGGTGAGTGAGTGCTGCCTCTGATTGACTCAGCGCAGGGACCAATCAGAGGCAGCACTCACCCATTCATGAATTCATGAATGGGTGTGAGTGAGAGCTGCCTCTGATTGGTGAGGCTGTGACCAATCAGAGGCAGCTCATTTAGCGGGCGGGGATTTTAAATCCCCGGCTGGTGATAGATCAGCAGTTCAGCACCACAGTGCAGGGGACAGCAGGAGAAGACGTGGCTGTGCCCCGGCAGCTGAAGGGAGGTGAGTATCTATTTTTTTTGTTTTTTAAATCACTTTTAATTCATTTCCAGGGAATGGCTTATATGTAAAGCCCTTCCCTGAAAAAAAATTCAGGTGTGCCAGCAGACCATTGTCTTCAATGGAGTCGCCGGCAGCAGCAGCGGCTCCATTGAAGAGAACGCCTGCATTTTTATTCTTTTTTACACTAAAATCTTTCTTTTTCAGGTAAGGGCTTATATTTTTAAGCCCTTCCTGAAAATTCATCCCGCGCTCGCCGGCAGCCCATTGCTTTCAATGGAGCCGGCTGTATTGCCGGCTCCATTGAATTCAATGGGCTAACATCGTTCTTCTCTGCCACAGCTGTTACAGCTGTGGCAGAGGAGAATGATCTTTATGCTGACAGTGTGGGGGGGGGGGGGGTGTCTCACTCTTGCCACTATTGTGGCTTAATAGTGAGACCTCGGAGCCCGAAATGCAGCCCTGCATGTTGCTCCTCGCCTGCCCTATCCATTTCTGTGTTTTTTACATGACTTTGGTGATTTGCTAAGATTTTCACAAATGAAAACCTTAGCGGAGCACCAGTCATATACAAAAATGCTCGAGTCGCCCATTGACTTCAATGGGGTTCGTTACTCGAAACGAACTCTCGAGCATCACTGAAAGTTCGACTCGAGTAACGAGCCCTCGAGCATTTTGGTGCTCGCTCATCTCTAGACATAATCTATGCTCGTGCCAAATTTCATGTTTCTACGACATCGGGAAGTTGGAGAATTAGTCGCGAGTGAGTGAGTGAGGGCTTTCGTCTTTATATATATAGATGGCTCCTCCAGGGGCTGCAGCACCCATCATGCAACAGATGCGACACAAAGCAGATGCGAACCGCCTGAAGCCTCTTTCACACGAGTGTAAATACGCCGTGAATAGAAGCCACTGATTTTCATGGCTTAACTCACAGCTGTGTATTGTTCACCAGACTTTCAGTGCGCTTAACTCATTGTAATATGTATTTCCTACACGCGTATAAAGACCGCGTATTCACAGACCGCTATGCACATGCATGTATGTGATTGCACCCTCAGGTTCATGTTGCATTTTTGGGCTCCAATTAATATACAGAGTAAGCCGAGAAAAGCTCCCAGCTATATATTAGACCAGGTTCAGTGATGAGTTGTTTCCGTCCGCAGGATCTCCTTTCACTGAATGTTTTCTTCGATCGTGCCATTCTCTGTATACTCTCCACACTGTTACATGAGAAACCCCCCTGCGGTTGGCAGTGAGACCCCGGCTAGTCCAGCACCGATGACCGGCCTCATTGGAAGTTGCTCCGATCGCTGGATTTTCCCATCTAATGTGGATTCACACTGAAACTGATCCGTGGAAAACTTGTCACGTGATTTTATACTCCGGGGTCACGGGGAGAATTACCATACAGGGAAGCGCCAATCATGAGAAGGTCGAGGCTCTAATAAAGTGGTGGAGGCTCTAATAAAGTGGCGGTGGCTCTAATAAAGTGGCGGTGGCTCTAATAAAGGGCCGATCAGTATACACTGACCAGACGGAGGCCAAAAATGCACTCTTTTCACTTCTATCTAATAGCGCTCTTCAGCCTGTATATAAAGAGCTTCGCCGTGTGCACACTAGACGTAAAGAAACAACGCAGTGTGAACCCTGTAATCTCTATAAGATGTTAGTGTTTGTATTTCTGATGTCGCAGTGACTGGAGGAATCTCATCCTGTAGTAAGATTATGGGAATGATAACAGCAGCAGGATAGGAGTGTGTTGACCTCGTGGGGGGCAGTGACTTGTGCGCTCATGTGATGATGTAGGACTACATGTGACAGGGGCAGCATCATCAATGGGGACAAGTGGCAGCCATAACTGAGTTACATCGTAGACGGAGCCGTATTCACAGCAGCACAGAGCACTACATGGGGAGACGTGTGTTGATCATGTGGGGAAAGTGACCTACCCACTCATATAAGTGATAGTGATGACACGGCTATATGTGACGGGGAGAGCCATGATGTGAGGTGGGAATGGCGACAAGTGGGAGGTCACACTTATATTGTAGGAGTAGGCTCCCCACAACATGGAGGATTTTAGGCAAGGGGTGGGTTAATTCTGTGGTGAAAGTGACCTGTCCACTCATGTGGTGACATTAATGAGGTGAAGGCTACACGTGACAGGGGTAGAGTCATACGAAGAGGAGGGGGCTGGAGGTAAGAGGGGATCACAGACTGATAGTGAAAGGAGCAGCCTACCAGCGGCACAGAGTATTTCAGGAGAGGGTTGTGCTGATCTTACAGGAGGCAGTGACTTGTGCACTTATGTGACGATATTAAGTTACAATAGGGCTGTATGCACTGGCATAACTATAGGGGATGCGGTTGTACCCGGGCCCAGGAGCCTTAGGGGGCCCATAAGGCCTCTCTTCTCCATATAGGGAGCCCATACTATGAATAAAGCATTATAGTTGAGGGCCCTGTTACAGGTTTTGCATTGGGGCCCAGGAGCTTCAAGTTACACCTCTGCATTAAGGGGTTAAGAGAAGTTGGGGGGCCTTAAAATAAACTTTTGCACCTGGGCCCATCAGCCTTTAGCTGCGCCCCTAGCTGTGTTTAACAAAGTCATGTTATGGGAGTGGAAAAATCAATCATGGAAAGAGTGTGTTGGCTTAGTAGGACCACTGACCATATAAGTGAGCACATGGCTGCATGTGAGCCTGAAAGCAAGTAGGAGGTTCAGGGAGGAGGCAACAGCACAGAATAACAATGGGATGTGTTTTCAACAGCACACCCAGTGGCCGCGCCTGGCATTGCACGTGGGATCAATGCAAAAAACGAGGACATTCGTTGAAGACTTATCATCCTATATGTCAGATGCAAAGTGACAACCCGAAATATGGACACGGCATTTGCATGCATCAGCAATTAGAAATCTTTATTTTCTCCCCAGAATGATTTCTTAGTTCCTTCCTTAAATAAATGTGTTCTTGGTCGCTTTAAATTAGCATTTTTATAGCTGCAACGTGACGCCTGTGTATTTATGGCGCATTAACTCGCCTCTTTTTTACATTTCTTACCATTATTAATGCATTTCTCAGATGAAATTGATCTAGTGCAATCGTTTGGGGGGAAAGAATAAAGCGCCATCTATCACGGCTCTCACAATGCATTGGCGGTGATGTAACCAGCTGGAGCGCTGCTGTCTGCTCCTAGATTGTGTCGCGTAATAGAAAGTGTCAGCTTCTAAACTCCGGGCTTGTTCCGGCTCAGTCATGCAAGCCCTCTCCTCCTGACACCAGACACGGCTCTGTTTCTAAGTAATTCCATTTGTATTTGTGCTCTTGTCACATTCCTCCGACAGATACAGATGGCTATTGAGTTTTCCTTCAGCTCCATCTCATTAAGTCTCTAAGCCTTCGGTAAAACGTGATACACAAATAGGCTACTTAATATGGCAAATGTCGCCCATTTCCAGAGGGAGCTCACATTTACGCTGAACTCCATCAAGGTCGTGACAAAGGGGTGCAGCTAAAGGCTCTTGGGTCCGGGTAAGAAAGTTCAGTTTGTGCCCCCCCTTCCTCACAACTTTCCTTCATGGCAGCCGAAAGAGAACTTTACGCTGCGTCATTGGGTCTTGTAAGCGAGCCATTAATGCAGCACTAGCGGCCCGCGATGATGCCAGCGCCGTGCCTCAACCTCCGGAAAAAAAGCTTTTTATATCACTGTGGGCTCAGATACAGCAGCTCCGCTCTAGTATAGCTATAATAATATAGTCACCATATAGATATCAGTTCTATGGAGTGATAGTGATTACAGTGCAGTTACCTCCAGTGGTCACAGATGACGTCTCCTCTGATTTGTGTCAGTGCCTTCGCATAATGCTTGCACTTACTAGTACTGTAGTAGTGCCCCCTGCTGTGCCCTGCAGAGTAATAGTGCCACAGTACAGTAAGGGTACGTCCACAGGTAGCAGAATTGCAGAAAATCACCACCAATATCCAGTGTCAATTTCCGTGCCGAAATCCGTCTCATGTGAATGTGCCCCTTTATTTATTCCCTAGTGCCCACCACAAGAATGGATTCCCCTTTTGAGTCTCCCTTATGGTCAGGGTGGTCTCCCTTCTGTGTCCTTCCCATAGTCATGGTATCCCTGCTTCTGCGCCCCCTCCCTCCACTCTTTTCTATTACTATTCTTCACATGTTTTTTTTTCCACATGAACCTGTGCACCTCTAATCACTATGATAATACATTGCAGTATATCGGTACTGCAATGTATTATTGCTGATAATACCAAGCATAGGCTATGGCAAACCCAGAAGCCATTATTTGGTGTTCAATTTCCATAGCAACCCATTGGCCCTCTGTGATTATGACGTTGCATAGGGGGCACCCTCCCTCTGTGAACCCTTTACATGCAGCGATCAACAATGATTGTGGCATGTAAGGGGTTAACAGTGGTGATCGTCGCTCTCACGGATCCCTGCTGTTGCTGTCAGTCACAGCTGGCTCCACTGCAGATGGTAGAAGCTCAGCCTCTGAGCCCGCGCGATCCATAGGAGGTAAGCTCACATCCATTTGCGGGAACACCTTCCCACCTAGGTTGTAAGTTTGCATCCTGGGGAGGGAAGGAGTTTATGACGCACCTCCGAAGAATTGTTGGGCTACATTGCCAGGACAAGCCTGGTACATTAAATAGTAACACTGAAAAATACACCTCGTCCCCCAAACAACAACAAGCCGTCCGACAGCCATGGAAACGGAAAAATAAAAAGTTATGGTGTTTTGAAAGTGAGAAGGAAAAAACAAAAATTTTTTAAAAAAGGGCCGCGTCCTTAAGGAGTTAATAACAGTAAAAAATGTTCTAAGGAGAAAAAGAGAACTTTGTAAACAATCCGGAATGAAATGAGAAACGTACCGGGAGATTTGATATGAGAAGCCGGGACGGGACGTCAACCTAGTTTTAGAATTATGGACATGGAGTTTAGTGCAGATTGTAGAGCGGCGGGCAGATAACCGGAGCCGGCACTAATCACAGCGAGGAGCGAGCGCAGGGGATTAGAGAGAGTTATCTGCCGAGTGACAGATGAGAAGAGGCATCTCACCTGTGATACCAGGGAGGAATCAGAAGAAGGTTCGCCATGGAGGGGAGACTCGCCCCAAAGTCGTGTCCTTGGGACTAGGAGACGGAACTAGGGGCCAGCAAATGGTTAAAACCCCAGCGGTAGAAAGATAAAAAAAAAGTTCTGGTGGACAGAAGGCGGCAACAAAGTATTTTTTTAAGATATTTTGTTTTTTAAAAGTAGTGCAACAATAAACTGGATACATTTGGTATTTGTACCGACCCACTAAATAAAGTGATCATCTTATTTTTGCTGCGGTGTGTACGCCATAAAAACAGAACACCCCCCACCCCAAAGATGGCCGAATTGTGTTTTGTTTTTTTTCATTTACGTAACTCCACTTAAAAATGTTTTAAAGTTTCTAATACATTATACGGTACATTAAATAGAACCATTAAAATGTAACTCGTCCCGCAAAAAATGACCGTCAGATATTCGCATCAACAAAAAAGTAAAACAGTTATGATTTTTTGAAGGTAGGGAGGAGAAACCGAAAATTTGAAAAAAAAAGTCCACTTTGTGCATCAAATCCACAGCACTCACACTGCGTCAGTGTGGCCCAAGTATCTCCTAGCCCCCTCTTGTCTTGATCCATACTCTGTGCTGCTAGGGTGCTCTCTGTCATGGATGGGAAAGGAGGGACCGCGAACGATCCCACCTCTGTCATCGATTTGCCACAGATTGGTTGTTCCGAGTTCTTTCACTGCTATGACCACTTTTCATAGCAGGGCCTCGATCAATCACTCTAGCAGGATTGCAAGCATGGAGTCGTTAGAATACAGGTGGATCTGTACCCAGCTTTCCCAGGCTTCTGCATGCATGCAGTCCGGAAGCTCAGATCACCTCCTGCTACTGTGCTACAGGCAATACCCACACAGATATACACTAGCTATTAAGCAAAACTGCTAGCCAGACTATGAATTATAAACACAATCTTCTGAGTTATGGTTCATTTTAAAATGGACAAGGCTGCCTAATAAATTGCAGAATTATTCTAGAAGACTAGCAGTGCAGATATATATATATATATATATATATATATATATATATACAGTATACACACACAAAAGATATACAAAAAGGTTGTTACAGGGAAGTATAAGGGAATACAGGTATACACAACAAAACAGTACTTAAAAATAACAGTAAGGGAATAAAAGAAAAATACCAGATTTAGGATATCTGGCCCGAGGTTCTGATTGGCATAGTTTCTGGAAACAAAGGGAGAGTCCATATGCCCCAGCATACCTCCAGGGTCTGGCCCTAAGAGTTTGTTGAGCCCCGAGTTATAAAGGGTTCCTCCGAACCCACCTTCTCCTCGCCCCCAGAATTCGTACGAGCTCTGAAAAACCATAATTTCCCATTTCAGTTATATCCCTGGATTAGGCCCTCCGATCGGGAATATCTGCCCGCCATATTTCTGTTCATGATTTCATCTATTTATTAATATCCAATATGTCCTGGAAATTATAACCAGTTACAGGGATACGCAGTCTGAAATCTTTCCGGGGCCCGTACTGAAACGTGTGTGGGTGGGTTTTATTAAGCTGGGCCGGCTGATTCTGAAATCATATTTCATATCAGGCTAGGACCTACACATAACCAAATATCCTTTATTAAAAGATTATCCTATTAATCTGTCCTGGAGTCAGCTGGTCTATGGGAAAGGACAGAAGTGCCAATCCTCACTGGCCGGGGGGCAATTAGCATTCCCCTGTCACTAGCTAGTTTTATTGCTGTTGGAACAAAGGATTTCCTGGTATCTTGTACATCAAAAGACCTGAGCAGATGCAAAGGAGGGAGAGAAATATTGATGAAATCCACTCAACTTTCCTGGTATCCTGAGCAGCACGTTGCTATGAAAGGTTGGGGGACATTTTATCGATATCTCTATATCACACTCTCTGCCACTGCCCTGTAACAAGATCCGAAGTGTCTACATTAACAACTCCCTTACTGATCTCATTGATAGATGCCAGCAGGACACCCCAAATAAACTATGCAAGTAGATTCACATTATGTTCACACTAGTGCTATGTTGTTGTTTTTTTACTCCATTGTAGATGCCAAGAGTGGGAAAAAATATAAGTGTCGGACCTGACATATGCCAGACCCACAATATTCCCTGTAATGGAGTCCATCTTGCTTCTGGCATGTTGCCTGGATTTTTCCTGAACTAAATATTGCACCGTGATGTGCTATTTCATCATTAATTCTATCTCAGATCGGCAGTAGAAGCCCTGAACAGAGCGGCCAGCCCACGCGTGAAGATAGCCTAATCCTAGTGAAGAATTTTAGCAGACTGCCCCCCCAATAAACGGTTCCAACCCCAGAATTAAATAATGAAATTCTAACTACCTGTGGTCACCAGTAGGGGGAGCTCACTTGTATACAAATCAATGGGATCAATATAAGCAGTAAGTTGTGCTGATGAGAGTTCTGCTCCTTCCATTATGTAACCTGCTGTTTATTTGACCTTCATGTCTCGCTTTTCCAGGTCACTGACCCCCACAGAATCCCACCTCACCCCTCTGGCGGCTGTGAGACGCCCAGTGAAATGGGTCTCTTAGGCTTTGGATGCTCACTCCCTGGTATAGGGAATGGTCGCACTCGCAACTTGCGCTGCTCTCTGTCTTTTCTTCCTACCACCAGTCTCATGGCTTGCACCACATTAAAAGCTCTTGGGAGTGTTAGCTCCTTCGCTATGCGGCATCCGTCCCTTGTGGCACAGCACAGTTTTTATATGGCACCTGCAGGCTCCTTCTTCAGGTAGTGGGACTTAGCAACTTAGCCCATAATGCAAGGATGGGTTGAAGCCTCTTCTGCTGGTGCCCGCAGTACCAGTCATCCACCTTTCGTCATCAATGCACTCAGTTCTATTCCTTCCATGTGCCCGAATCCGGTGCACAGCAGATCTCTCCTTCTCCACGTCCCCAGCCCAGTCTAATAGGGGAACGGAGTCAATACGGAGCTCTGCCCAGAGGTCACTGTAGAGCAGCTGTGAGTCTTCAGTAAGACGGGAGCAGGGCACCGCTCACCCCTCTTACACTAGAATCATCCCTTAGGTGTGAGTCGCCCACAGTTGTCACCCTATCGCGGAGGGTGATAGTTCCCTAATGATTGTTCGATCTGAGAGCCATTACTGTAATTCACATTTTATGTGCCGTTAATCTGCGTCTCCGTCTCTTTCGATGGCGGTGAGATTCGCGCGTCGGGTCCCCGAGGGCCCCCAGGGAGGATATTTATTAATGTAAATCAAAAATAAGAAGTAATGTGAATTGATTTTGCCTTTTCGTCCCATCTGCACGGTGATTTATGTACTCGCTATTCTTGTTAAAATTCCAGGATCTCTCTCGGTAAATACTCATCTACTTAATGACATTTGTAGGCTGCAGAACGAGCTTTAATAATTCATCTTAATGGGAGGCTGGAAGAACGGCAGATTATAGTCTTCCTATTTACACCTTCACATCTGCGATTACTGCGCATGGAGTACAATTAGTTCTGTGACATGGTGGGAACAGACAAGACCCGCGTGAGGGCAAACTCATCCCCCGCTTAAAGGAAAACATCACTGTCAAGCAACAATTTGTGACATCCTGCAGTTAAAGGGGTTGTCTGGGCAGGGAACCCTTACCCAATCTAGTAATGTTGGTACCTCCACTTCTGGCCTGGTTCTGACACCGGGTCACATCATCATAGGGGGATGGCTATTCGGGTCATTTCAATAACTAATCCAGCCCCCTTCTCTGTCACAACCCATGCAGAGTCATAGAAGCGGGCCAGCTTAATTATTCAAATAAGCCAACCGCCTGTGACCACATCATGGGCAACGGAAGGACCATGCCTCGTGACCCAGTGTTGGAACCGGGCAGAGGTGTAACTTGAAGTTGATAGGCTCCAGTGCAGAATCTCTAACAGAGCCCCCCCCCCCAGTTGTAATGCTTCATTTCTAGTATTGGTCTCCTTATGGTCCCCCATGACTCAAGGACCCGGGTGCGACTACATGTTCTCACCCATTATAGGTACCCCTGGAACTAGGCCAAAGGTGGAGGTTCCAACAATGTTGGACCAGGTAAGTATTTTACCTCTCTGGACAACCACTTTCAGGGTAGGTTGAAAAGGTGAAATTCATATCAAATAATGTTATGTGGTTTCTGCCCCAAAACCCATGTCCGAAATCCACACAAGGTTCTCAATCTGATTTCCCCAATCTCAGTCACACACACGAGGGGTGATGTCATAGGAGGCCGATCCACTGAATGGTATCAGCAGATTTGTGGAACAGGTTATCTGGACCCTGTGCGGCACTATTATAAGGGCGCTGCTTGTTATATGGGCACTGTACAATACATGTGGAAAGCCTTCACACCCTCTCACTTTTTTTTACATGTTTTTATGTTGTGGCCTTGTGTCCCCCTTCACTTTGTACTCAGTATCCCATAAAGACAAAGTGACAACACAATGGGAGAAATCTTTGCAATTTTTTAAAAAAAGAAAAAATTACCATTTTGCATTGACATAAGTACCACACCCTGGACTCAGTGCCTAGTTAAAGCCCCTTTGTCAGTGATTGCAGCCTCCAGTCTTCTTGGGGATGATGCCACAAGGTTTGCACAGCTGGATTTGGGGACTTTCTGCCGTCTGTCAGGCTGGATGGCGGCCGTCTATGGACAGCCATTTTCAGGTCTCCCCAGGGATGTTTGATTGGGTTCGGGACTCTGGCCGGGCCACTCAAGGATATTCACAGAGTTGTTCCTAAGCCCCTCCTGTGTTGTCTTGGCTGGGGTCTTAGGGTCATTGTCTTGTTGGAAGGTGACCCTTCTGCCCGGTCTGAGGTCCCTTGCTCTCTGGATCAGGTATTGATTATCTCTGTACATTGCTCCATTCGGCTTTCCATCCCCCCTGACCCTGACCGATCTCCCCTTCCCCACCTCCAGGCTTCACTATAGAGATGGTATTGGGCAGGTGATGAGCGGCGCCTGGTTTCCTCCAGACTGAATGCTCAGGCTGGGTTCACACGGGCAGTAATTGCCACGGAATTTCTGTGCAGACTTTCTGCATGGAAATTCCGCCTGCAACTTTTTATCCCAGGATTAGCCAGCGAAGTTTGCAAAAGTCCAGTCCACACGCTGCGGCCGATCTGTTGCGGCCAAGCCGCGCTGAAATTGACATGTCGTGCGGAATTCAAAGATGCGGCATGTCAATTCTTTCCCCGATTCCGCAGCGGCCTCTCTCCTCTCTATGGACGGTGAAAGGCTACTGGTTTTGAAGCTGCATTTCTCCCGCGGAAATCTCACAGTATTTCGGTAGGTCATTCCACAAGATTTCCGCGGGATTTCAGTCCGGTGTGAACCCAGCCTTACAGGCCAAAACATTCCATCCTGGAGTCATTAGAGCAGATCATCTTGCTTCTCACAGTCTGAGGGTCCTTTAAGTCTTTTATGAGAGGCTTCTTTCTGGCCCCTCCATATTGGTGGAGGCTGCATTGATGGTCGACCTTCTGGAAGTTTCTCCCATCTGCACACAAGATCTTTGGAGCTCAGCCAGAGTGACCATTAGGTTTTTGGTCAACTCTCTTACCAAGACCCTTCTTCCCCGATTACTTAGTTTGGTGAGTCGGCCAGAAAATTCCTGTTTTTTCCAACTTCTTCCATGTAAGAACTACAGAGGCCACTGTGCTCCTGGGAGCTTTCCCAGTCTCTGAAGACAGTGAAAGTCAGGTGACCGCTGCCTGCCAATCAGAGGCTGCAGCATCACTATTCCAAATACCATGGCACCCAGGAAGTGAGAGGTGCTGGCAGGAGAAGGGATGGTGACGCTGCGGCTTCTAATTAGAAGGCAGTGGTTACTGGTCTCAGTTGACAACAATATGTTTGTTTCAACCGTTTTAGCCCATTTAAAAAAAAAGTTCATTGTAACTGGAAAACCCCTTTAAGGACCTTTCTCTTCTCCTGGTAACTGGATAACCCTTTTAGGGACCTCGCTCTTCTCCTGGTACCTGGACACCCCCTTTAAGAACCTCGCTCTTCCCCTGGTAACTGAACAACCCCTTTAAAGACCTCGCTCTTCACCTGGTAACTGGACAACCCCTTTAAAGACCTCGCTCTTCACCTGGTAACTGGACAACCCCTTTAAGGACCTCGCTCTTCACCTGGTAACTGGACAACCCCTTTAAAGACCTCGCTCTTCACCTGGTAACTGGACAACCCCTTTAAAGACCTCGCTCTTCACCTGGTAACTGGACAACCCCTTTAAAGACCTCGCTCTTCACCTGGTAACTGGACAACCCCTTTAAGAACCTCGCTCTTCACCTGGTAACTGGACAACCCCTTTAAGGAATTTGCTCTTCACCTGGTAACTGGACAACCCCTTAAAGACCTTGCTCTTCTGATAGGTGGACACCATCATTTGTCTTAAGGACACTCAGTGAAAACAAAACTCATCGGATTCCAAAACAGTTTCTGTGCTACAAAATGTTCCAAGCAGCGAATTTCTTATCTCTGTAGACATGGAGCCGCAGACATCGCGTCAGCGGAAGGTCCACAAATATAAGCATCTTACATCGTGTTCTGTGGTCCAAGGAACAGAACGATACATTGTATCCTTGTTTATACCAGACAGGGGTGACTCAGGGCCCTCAGTGAATCGGAGCCTCATGGACATTCCTCTGCTTCTAGCAATGATGTTTTCACCAAATGCTTCAGCTTTTTCCATTTCCCATATTGTATTCACCCGTGCAGAATATTTCTGAATATACACTTACAGACGGCCCTGAAGACGCCCCAGAAGACAGCCCTGAAGACGCCCCAGAAGACGGCCCTGAAGACGCTGCTTCATCTGCTGATTTCTGCCCATAACCTACATGCATACCTGCAGAGTTTGGTGCATCTCGAGGTGAGTCTTGCGGAATAGTTCCTCACGTGTGACTGCACTCTTACACTCAGCTCTGCTACATCCTGGCACATAACAGTCAGCTCTGCTACATCCTGGCACATAACAATGTCGGGACCACTTACCAAAGTTCTCTCCTCCCCAGATGTCCATGGCGGCGTCGTACTTCCCCAAGTGATTGAACCAAGACTTGTCTATCACAAAGAGTCCACCGGCGATCACAGGCGTCCTACGAGTGAGCGGTCAACATATGTTATGTGTGTATGACACACGGAGGTTTGCAACAGACAACAAGACAAAAACAAAAACTAACCTATTTCATGGAAAGGCTAAAGGCGGCCGGCCGGATGAGAGTTAGGCTGGCATCACACGGACAACAAAATCGATGCGACAGCGCTACAAATCACATGTATGTGAAGCCCAGGCTGTCCCATGGGCTCCTTCACATGAGCGATACTTTGTAGGCGGCTACATTGCGAGAAAAAAAATCAGCGCATGCTAAATATTGTCCCAATTTGCAATGTCTTGTAGCCCATGTTTCCCCGTGGAGCCTTCCTTTCTGTTGCATCGCATGAAAAGGCGGTTTTCGGACGGTGGGATGCAACTTTTACAGTAGGAATTCCTACAATTTCCTCCAAAATAAGCCCTAGCTGCATAAAGAAAAACACACACACAATCCATCATCTAAGAGGCGCTCCGCTCCGCCGCACGTCTCCTCCTCCGCTCGGGCAGACCTGTCTGTAGTTTTCAGCCAGCACTTCCTGCTTTGGAGGTTTAAAATCTCCGCCTCCAGGAAGCGCTGGATCTGATTGGTTCTCGAGCCAATCACTGCAGCACTTGATGAACCAATTACAGCCATCAAATTGAATGCCGCGGCGCTTGAAAACCAATCACAGTCAGCAGTTCCTGAAGATGGGAATTTTGAACTCATGACCAGGAAGCGCTGAGAGAAAACTGCAAGCAAGTGTCAGAGACCTGAATAGAAGACATGCGGAGGAGCTGGAAAGCCCCTCTTAGCTGATGTTTTGGGGGATTTTTGCAGTTAGGGCTTATTTTCGGGGTAGGGTTTTTTTTAAAGCCCCCCAAAAATCCCCCAAAGTCACATGACTTTGTAGTGAAAAAATGCAGCGATGTCGCACAGAACACCGATGCGATATTGCTGCGATTTTCTCGCGGTGAAACCGCTGTCCCCCGTGTGAAAGAAGCCTTAGGGCTTCGACAGACGAATGTATGCGCAAATACGCTAGCTGCTATGGGGCTTTTTGAGCATGAACAAGGGTTGTACCCCGGCTCACACCCTTCCCTTGGTTTTTTTATCCTGCCGTAGACTTCTATGTCAGTTTCCAGCGTAACACACAGAAAGATGGCGCAAGTCCTATCTTTTCTCGCGCACAGGAATTGCGTGCCAGAAACGCGCTCATGAGAACGAACCCTCTGAAATCAATAGATTTGCTTCGTTTTGGGGACATGAGTTTTAAACGCGCTAACATTTGTCTTTTTTCGCCTTAAATGCCCCCGTTTTCTCTGCGCCGGCCGGGACTGGCGTGGAGGGAGTGGGGTTTGGTTCGCTATACTTACTTTATTGGTTCTGTGGGGTCTGATCTTTTAGCCTTTTGTTCGGTGGAGAGCTGCTCCCATTTAAAGTGTAAACTCCAGTCAAAGCCTGAGCAGAGAGATACAAAACATATAAGGTCAAAAGTAAGTGAACACCGAGCACCCATTATTAACCCCTTATGGACGAGAGGTTACACATTCAGATTACTCTGCCATATGGTGCCCAAATAACAAACCCCATTACCCAGGCTGCGGGTGCCACGGGGGACCTATTCATAGTACCCACTGTAAGTAATCCTGAGGAGGTGGAATCACTTAACCCTTCGATGACGCAGCACTTTAAAAAAATATATTTTTGGTTTCTGCTCCCCACAAATTTTTCCATCGCCGTCGGAGGGTGGGTTGTTTTTGGCGGGATGAGTTGTATTTGTCAATGGTGCTATTGAATTACTGAAACACTTCTTAAAATTTTACGTCGTACCCACTGCGACAAAAATAACACGATCACTATATTCTACGGATCGGTACAATTAGGACAATACCAAATTTATATAGTTTTACTGAGCTGCGTGAGGCGCCCCGGACTGTTGATGTACAATGTACACCCACCGGGTAGTGACCACAGCAGAGCCACAATCTTGGAAGATGGAAGAAGCGCCAAGGGAACCGGCGTATCTGGTGGACAATGGCACAAAGGAAGAGTACCGGGTAATATTACTCCCCCTCCGAGGACTAAAGGGTTACTTTAGGTGATGAATGATTAAATGTGTAATAAAAAATGGTAACATCAGCCACGCCCCAGGCCTTTATGCTGCATGAGGCAAAGTGTAAAATAGCGCCCCCCGCTGCATAAAAAAGACATTTTACAGGCATTGAAGGCACCAATACAGAACATACCCAAGACGTAGTTGAATCATTGAAACTTGTCTGAACTGACAAGAATACTGCCCTCCTTAATAGTCCCAGTAGTAATAATGACCTCCTTAGTGGCCCCGATACTAATAGTGCCTCTTTAATGGGCCCAGTAGTAACAGTGATCCTGCTAGTGGCCCCTTAATGGGCCCAGAAGTAATAATGACCTCGTTAGTGGCCCCGATACTAATAGTGCCTCTTTAATGGGCCCAGTAGTAACAGTGATCCTGGTAGTGGCCCTGATACTAATGGTGGCCCCTTAATGAGCCCAGTAGTAACAGTGATCCTGTGAGTGTCCCCAGTAGTAATAGTAACTCCTATAGTGGCTCCAGTAGTAATAGTGACCCCCGTAGTGGCCCCAGTAGTAAGAGTGACCCCATAGTGTCCCAAGTAGTAATAGTGACCCCCGTAGTGGCCCCAGTAGTAATAGTGATCCTGTTAGTGGCGCCAGTAGAAATAATGACCCCCCATAGTGGCCCCCAGTAGTAAGAGTGACGCCACAGTGTCGCAAGTAGTAATAGTGATCCTGTTAGTGGCCTAAGTAGTACTAATGACCCCCATAGTGGCCCCCACTAGTAATAATGACCCCCATAGTGGCCCCCACTAGTAATAATGACCCCCCATAGTGGCCCCCAGTAGTAAGAGTGACGCCATAGTGTCCCAAGTAGTAATAGTGATCCTGTTAGTGGCCTAAGTAGTACTAATGACCCCCATAGTGGCCCCCACTAGTAATAATGACCCCCATAGTGGCCCCCAGTAGTAAAAGCACACAGCAAGTGAGTTAAACATTTGTCAGGTTCCTGTCTGGCCGGCTAACAGGGGCCAATTATTTTTTACCAAACATCAATAAAGCCGGTAAAAGAGAAATCCCGTCCGGGCCGCACACCGCTGCCCCTCTGAGGTCCCGCACACCGCTGCCCCTCTGAGGTCCCGCACACCGCTGCCCCTCTGAGGTCCCGCACACCGCTGCCCCTCTGAGGTCTCGCACACCGCTGCCCCTCTGAGGTCCCGCACACCACTGCCCCTCTGAGGTCCCGCACACCGCTGCCCCTCTGAGGTCCCGCACACCGCTGCCCCTCTGAGGTCCCGCACACCGCTGCCCCTCTGAGGTCCCGCACACCGCTGCCCCTCTGAGGTCCCGCACACCGCTGCCCCTCTGAGGTCCCGCACACCGCTGCCCCTCTGAGGTCCCGCACACCGCTG
Organism: Eleutherodactylus coqui; assembly: GCF_035609145.1. NCBI lineage: Eukaryota > Metazoa > Chordata > Amphibia > Anura > Eleutherodactylidae > Eleutherodactylus > Eleutherodactylus coqui. The sequence goes on from NC_089839.1 coordinate 11,749,602, forward strand.
CCCCTCTGAGGTCCCGCACACCGCTGCCCCTTTGAGGTCCCGCACACCGCTGCCCCTTTGAGGTCCCGCACACCGCTGCCCCTCTGTGGTCCCGCACACCGCTGCCCCTCTGTGGTCCCGCACACCACTGCCCCTCTGAGGTCCCGCTCACCGCAGCCTGAGGCAGCAGTCCCAGATCGCCTCCTGGCAGGAGCACTTTCACCCTCATAATTAATATTCACAAAGTAAATCAAGGTCCAGCGCTCTACCTGGATGCCGCCGGAGCTGGAATTACCATCTGGATATTACAGGGTCCTCACGCTCCCAGGGGGAAAATCATTCAACCGCAGTGAGCTGAAAAGTTGTCCTGCGTTCTATCATGATTGATATTGGAATAGCTGTAATATATTAACTGCTGTCCGACCCCCTAACAGGGTAGTCAAATATGTAATTTAGTACGCACACGTGTCTGTATTATATAGGAGCATGGAAGCTCCATGGGAATTAATTCCACCTCCGATATCTCTGACCTCCTGAAGTACTGTAATTTCTAATCTGTCTGCAGCTTGTTTTCCACATTCTGCGCAGCTTCCCTGAGTGGGTCTGGATCTGAGGAGGTAGAAACATCTGCTGTGGTGTAAGGTAAGACTGTGTGCACTGCCCGCCTGTAATCTCTCTACGCGTACTCCGTTTAATGCTGTGTGCTGAGCCCAGGTGCACATATTGTCTACGAGCAACCAGAACTAAGTCAAGCGTGTGATGTAAACTAAAATGCAAAAATAACCACCGTATGTCTCCAACTATGAGTAGCAAGGGAAATTTTACTTAGTCTGCAGACAGGGGATCGGCTGACTGTTACAGGAAACTGCGCAAGTGTTCTCAGTCAGGCAGTCCTGATATGTAGAGAAGGAGTAAAAAAACAGGACATGTGGTAGAAAACCCCATATTAGGGCGCCCACCCACTGGCGATTTTTTTTCCCTGCGAAATTCGCAGCATTTTTTTCTCTGCAGGGGTCTATGGGACTTGTAATGTTAACATCGCGATCGCGCAAAATCGCGATTTCGCGGTAAATTGCGATTTTGCGCGATCGCGATTTTAACATTACAAGTCCCATAGACCACTGCAGAGAAAAAATGCTGCGGATTTCGCAGGGAAAAAAAATCGCCAGTGGGTGGGCGCCCTTACTCTAGACCTCCAAAAGAAGAGGCAGTAAAATACACAACCAGAGCTAAACACATTGATCCCTATTAGAAAATAATTCTATCCACTACGTACATTAATATAATTACTATAAAACAGCCCCTATGTACAAGAATATAACTACTATAATACTGCCCCCTGTGTACAAGAATATAACTACTATGATGCTGCGCCTATGGACAAGAATATAACTACTATAATACTGCCCCCTATGTACAAGAATATAACTACTATAATACTGCCCCCTATGTACAAGAATATAACTACTATAATACTGCCCCCTATGTACAAGAATATAACTACTATAATACTGCTCCTATGTACAAGAATATAACTACTGTAATACTGCCCCTATGTACAATAATATAACTACTATAATACTGCCCCTATGTACAAGAATATAACTAATATAATACTGCCCCCTATGTACAAGAATATAACTACCATAATACTGCCCTCTATGTACAAGAATATAACTACTATAATACTGCCCCCTATGTACAAGAATATAACTACTATAATACTGCCCCTATGTACAAGAATATAACTACTATAATACTGCCCCTATGTACAAGAATATAACTACCATAATACTGCCCTCTATGTACAAGAATATAACTACTATAATACTGCCCCCTATGTACAAGAATATAACTACTATAATACTGCCCCCTATGTACAAGAATATAACTACTATAATACTGCCTTCTATGTACAAGAATATTACTACTATAATACTGCCCCCTATGTACAAGAATATAACTACTATAATACTGCCCCCTATGTACAAGTATATAACTACTATAATACTGCCTCCTATATACAAGAATATACCTACTATAATACTGCCCCCTATGTACAAGAATATAACTACTATAATACTGCTCCCTATGTACAAGAATATAACTACTATAATACTGCCCCCTATGTACAAGAATATAACTACTATAATACTGCCCATTATGTACAAGAATATAACTACTATAAGGCCTTAGTCAGACGGGCGTTTTTAGCCGCGATTTGCGCATGCGTCCGGCGATTTTTTTAAACCATTGCTTTGCAATGGTATCGGACACATGAGCGCTTTTTATGCGCTCGTCCGATAAATTATAGAACAAAAAATCGCAGATCGCACCTATCTGTGATCTGCGATTCCTGTTCTCTTCTGTATATGCGCTCAATAGGGCCGGCGGCAGCAGCGCCGACCCCATTGAGAACATATAGAAGACAAATCATTCTTCTCTGCCACAGCTGTAACAGCTGTGACAGAGAAGAACGATGTTTGCCCATTGAATTCAATGGAGCGGCAATACAGCCGCTCCATTGAAAGCAATGGGCTGCCGGCGTGCGCGGGGTGAATTGTCGGGAAGGGGTTAAATATATAAGCCCTTCCCGGCAATTCATCCTAAAATGTGTTAAAATAAAAAAAAATTGTATACTCACCTTTCCGCTGCAGCCGGAGTCCAGCCGCGGCCGCTGTCAGTTCTCCTGAACTGCTTCTTGGCACTATTCAGCCGGCGGGGCTTTAAAATCCCCGCCTGCTGAATGATCTGTCTCTGATTGGTCACAGCCCTGACCAATCAGAGGCTGAAAACACTCACACACCCATTCATGAATTCATGAATGAGTGAGTGACTGCTGCCTCTCAGCGCTGAGCCAATCAGGGGCAGGTCTGACTCACATCCATTCATGAATTCATGAATGGGTGTGAGTGAGGCATGCCTCTGATTGGCTCAGCGCTGAGCCAATCAGGGGGCAGGTCTGACTCACACCCCCTTCACACCCACTGCAGGACGGCCGAGGGGAGCTCCGGCTGCCGGCAGAAGGTGAGTATACAATTTTTTTTTATTTTTACACATTTTAGGATGAATTGCAGGTAAGGGCTTATATATTTAAGCCCTTCCCGACAATTCATCCCGGGCTCGCCCACAGCGCATTGCTTTCAATGGAGACGGCTGTATTGCCGTCTCCATCAATTGAATGCAATGCGCTGGACAGCTCCGGCCCGTTTCTAATGAAACGCGGCTAAAAGCAGATTTTCGGGCGATTTGCGGGCGACTTGCGCGCACCGGTCACGCGATTTGCGGATGCGCATCCGTCATGCGATCCGCAAATCGCGCGAAAAAACGACCGTCTGACTAAGGCCTAATACTGCCCATTATGTACAAGAATATAACTACTATAATACTGACCATTATGTACAAGAATATAACTACTATAATACTGCCCCCTACGTACAAGAATATAACTACTATAATACTGCCCCCTACGTACAAGAATATAACTACTATAATACTGACCATTATGTACAAGAATAAAACTACTATAATACTGCCCCCTACGTACAAGAATATAACTACTATAATACTGCTCCTATGTACAAGAATATAACTACTATAATACTGCCCCCTATGTACAAGAATATAACTACTATAATACTGCCCATTATGTACAAGAATATAACTACTATAATACCGCCCCTTATGTACAAGAATATAACTACTATAATACTGCCCATTATGTACAAGAATATAACTACTATAATACTGCCCCCTACGTACAAGAATATAACTACTATAATACTGCCCATTATGTACAAGAATATAACTACTATAATACTGCCCCCTACGTACAAGAATATAACTACTATAATACTGCTCCTATGTACAAGAATATAACTACTATAATACTGCCCCCTATGTACAATAATATAACTACTATAATACTGCCCCCTACGTACAAGAATATAACTACTATAATACTGCCCCTATGTACAAGAATATAACTACTATAATACTGCCCCCTATGTACAATAATATAGCTACTATAATACTGCCCCCTATGTGCAAGAATATAACTACTATAATACTGCTCCTATGTACAAGAATATAACTACTATAATACTGCCCCCTATGTACAAGAATATAACTACTATAATACTGCCCCCTATGTACAAGAATATAACTACTATAATACTGCCCCATATGTAAAAGAATATAACTACTATAATACTGCCCCCTATGTACAAGAATATAACTACTATAATACTGCCCTCTATGTACAAGAATATAACTACTATAATACTGCCCCTATGTACAAGAATATAACTACTATAATACTGCCTCCTATGTACAAGAATATAACTACTATAATACTGCCCCCTATGTACAAGAATATAACTACTATAATACTACCCCTATATACAAGAATATAACTACTATAATACTGCCTCCTATGTACAAGAATATAACTACTATAATACTGCCCCCTATGTACAAGAATATAACTACTATAATACTGCCTCCTATGTACAAGAATATAACTACTATAATACTGCCCCCTATGTACAAGAATATAACTACTATAATACTGCCCCTATGTACAAGAATATAACTACTATAATACTGCCTCCTATGTACAAGAATATAACTACTATAATACTGCCCCCTATGTACAAGAATATAACTACTATAATACTACCCCTATATACAAGAATATAACTACTATAATACTGCCTCCTATGTACAAGAATATAACTACTATAATACTACCCCTATATACAAGAATATAACTACTATAATACTGCCTCCTATGTACAAGAATATAACTACTATAATACTGCCGCTATGTACAAGAATATAACTACTATAATACTGCCTCCTATGTACAAGAATATAACTACTATAATACTGCCCCCTATGTACAAGAATATAACTACTATAATACTGCTCCTATGTACAAGAATATAACTACTATAATAATGCCCCCTATGTACAAGAATATAACTACTATAATACTGCTCCTATGTACAAGAATATAACTACTATAATACTGCTCCTATGTACAAGTATATAACTACTATAATACTGCTCCTATGTACAAGAATATAACTACTATAATACTGCCCCTATGTACAAGAATATAACTACTATAATACTGCCCCTATGTACAAGAATATAACTACTATAATACTGCCCCCTATGTACAAGAATATAACTACTATAATACTGCCCCCTATGTACAAGAATATAACTACTATAATACTGCCCCTATATACAAGAATATAACTACTATAATACTGCCCCCTATGTACAAGAATATAACTACTATAATACTGCCCCCTATGTACAAGAATATAACTACTATAATACTGCCCCCTATGTACAAGAATATAACTACTATAATACTGCTCCTATGACTTGTTGGTTACCGTGGTGACTTTTGTATAATTGATGGTATAATCACTCACCTCCTCTGAGATCAGAAGATGCAGCAATATATGCAAATGTGTCCAGGTTGATGATGTCTATAACCGGACTCACCACACGAGTTGGATCCTGTGAATATATAAGTATATACCGTATATAATCATCTCTTGTGTTGCTTCTGGAGGGCTGAATTATCCCCCGTTCTCCCCTCACTGGGGCGCATTCACACCGGTAAGTCTTACATTCCGTCTGACTGCAGCACGGACTGAACATGCGTGTGATTAGACCCTAGTCATTTCTTTCTGTCTGTTCATCAATGATCCCAGATAGAAAAATTGCCGAGTATCCCATGTTTGAGAGATTTTAGCTTAAACAAAAAAAAAATGTAGATGCATTGGAAGAGCGCGCAATTTTGTTTTTTCACGCACATGAAAATCGCACGCACATTGCTTTTTATATAAAAACGCATCGCAAAGACTGAAAAATTGCAGTTTAAGGGCGACCTCACGGGGTGTGACTGCATGTGCGCTCACTATCGCTATGAAGAGCTCATAATCGCGGGCTATTGCGCCTGTATCATTTTACTGTACTTCGACCCCTCACTTCGGCGCGGTCCCAGCAGCACCTTGTTTGAGGAGGCAGGTCAGCTGTCTTGGTAGTCAGGTCATCTGAGCTAATAGGCCCAAGTGGTGTAGTGTAGCCCTGTGCGTAGTTTCGGGTAGACAGGGGCTTTAATTCACAATTGCGTCTGAAAATAGAGCATGTCGCGTTTTATTCTCCCCGTGCTCAAAATGTCCGTGAAAAGGAAAAAAAAAGTGTGAAGAAACTCGTTGAAGTCGATGGCTTCTGCCTGCTATGCATTGCAAGCACAGACTTTGCGGCCGCACAGGCGCCCCTTTGAGCCTGCCCTAATAGAGGGCGATATAGGTTGGATTTTCGTGGGTTACATCGCACTCGCCCTCGTGAACGCCCTCATACTGCAGTGTAGCGGCTCCTGTACTCTACGGTATTGCTCACCTCTTTCACCCTCTTCAGTAAGGGGGGCAGCCATTCCTTATTGACCTCGCAGTGACTGTCCAGGAAGGTGAGCACTCCAGCCTTAGAAAGCTCCGCTCCTCTCACTCGAGACCGAATCAAACCTGCTTAGATAAAGGATAAGGCGATCACCACGGTGATACAGTTAATGGAACAGTAACCATACGGTCAACCAAAGTGAATTATGTAAAAAAAACCAAAAAAACTAATGGCTGATAACAGGGAACAATAGTAACCTGTACAATTAAGGAACCAATGTACTGGTGAATGGCTGAGGTCAAAGCCTGACAACTAATGATGACCTGCTGTCAATCCAAAACGAACTGACACGGATGGGAACTACGGTTTCTGCTTCTTTGACGGCGCAGTTAGAAGGTTGAGTCCAGAAATGGAAACATTGTTGCATTGTCCTCCCTCTGCATCAATTCAGTTGCATGTTTTGGTGTAAATGGATACAAACAGAAGACCTTCCATTCGCATCCATTCTTCACAGGCAACAATGTAAAAACACAGAAGGAAACTTTGTCAGGTTTAGAGCTTATTTAGACGACCGTATATCGATTTTCACGCCGAGCCGATATGCGGTGTCCTTGTCTGCAGGGGGGAGGATGGAAGAGCCAGGAGCAGGAACTGAGCTCCCGCCCCTTGCGACTATTTGCAATGGGAGGAGCAGGATGGGGTGAAGCTAAGTGCTAAAACCAGTCAAAGTCAACGTGAAATTAAATGAAAATCTTTGTGTCCATTTTTTTTTATCTTTGGATTTTCCTCGCCACTTTCGTCGCTGTCGGAGGACTTGTTGTTTTCAGTGGGACTGCCACAGATAGCGGAGCTCTTGAAATGAATGCAGCAGCGACTGCATGCGTGGCCAATGCTCAATTCAATCTCCACATCACTGTGGGGGGTGTAGTAAGGAGAAGGGTGGGCACTGGATCCCTGTTCTTAGGATCAGCAGGGATCTGAGCAGCAGATTTATGTTACAAGCTTGGTTCTGGTGCTGTATTTATGTACTGAGCTTGGTTCTGGTGCTGTATTTATGTACTGAGCTTGGTTCTGGTGCTGTATTTATGTACTGAGCTTGGTTCTGGTGCTGTACTTAGGTTATGAGCTTGGTTCTGGTACAGTATTTTATTCACCAAGCTGCTCTGGTGTGGGATTGCTGATATCTTGTTGCTTTCTGCCCAAGCAGAATACAGACTGCTGATCAGTGTAATATAGTTTTATTTTCTATGATGGGGGTGGGGGTGCAAAAAAAAAAAAATCTGCACAGAATGCCATCTAATCTAATGCCAGCACTGCGGTTAAGGCTTCATGCACACGGAACGCGCAGATTTCCGCCACAGATGACCTGCAAGTCATTGCGGAAACTAATTTAAAATGCTTGCAGGCGATCGCGGCTTCGATAGTTTTTCTGCATAGATGTACACAGATGCGCAGCGGATCGTCCGTGCGGAAAAAAATTGCAAGCCCAAAGGTGCCTTCCCTCATCTCCCTGCATGGTCTCTGAGCGACCCGAGAAGTATCCGCCTACAAATCCGCAATACATCCACAATGTAATTCCATAGAGATCAATGGAGCCCGGCCGCGCGGAATCGGCGCTAAAATGGAGCATGCTGTGAATTCACGGAATCCGCATGTGTGCGTGGATCTGAGGACGCTCCATGCTTTCCTATGGGTGACTTGAACAGCGGATCTCCTGTACGGGTGCTGATCGCGGATTCCACAATTGAAATCCCCCCGTGGGCATGAGGCCTAAGTTACATCACCTTACTGGATGCGGTGACATCATCAGTGCCACCCTATAGGCGCTGCACTGATCTGAGGGTCCTGTGAGGGTTGCAGGATCTCACTGCACATACTCCACCAGATTCCCGAGCGCCCGCCGTCTCCTCGTATTTACTGCAGGCGTCCGCTGCTTTGTATGCATTGTGTTGCCTTATGAAGACAAGACCGGGGAACGATGAAACATAACGTGCGCAAGATCATAAAAGCGAATTTAAAATTCAGACTTGGAGAGTTCACAGGCAGTAGACACTTTTTCGGATGTACTCTGGGGTCTCAGCAGGATTCGTGGAAGGAGAGATTCAGCGCTTTCAGCCGAACCATTTGTAATGGAGATTTACAATGTAAACGGCATAATTTTAGAAAATACAACCCGTACGCCGCGCATCCGGCGCGCAACGAGAACATAAAGTCTCCGATACCATTACTGCTGAGGCGGAAATATTTATCTGCCAGCGCTTGCCTAACTTTTCAAGCATGGAACTTGTTGCACCCCGGTCTGGGATTTATTATGGGTGAAAGGGGTAACGGTCCATTCGGAAAGCTCTATTAACTCCCCTCTGCCCTGACACCGGCGGCGGTGGACTGACAGTCTCTTAAGTTTAGGAATTAACCCCGTAATAACACAGACATTTTTTTTTTCCATTTTTGTTTTGGCCTCCGCAGTTTCAAACAATAACAGCTCTTAGCCTGGGTTCCCACATAGCGGAATCCCGGCGGAAATCTCGCGGTTTGGCCGCAGCGAAAAACCGCGAGATTTCCGCCGGGAGACGCACTGCTTCAAAACCCGCGGCACTTTGAAGTGCCCAGCCGCTCGCTCTTCCGCTGCGGCCGGCGCTCCGATAGAGGAGAGCGCGGCCGCAGCGGAGGAAGGAAAGGAATGAGCATGCTGCAGCCGGCTAATCCGCGCCGCAGCGGATTTGCCATCCCATGCGGACGACATTTCTGAGAAATCTCGTCCACATGGATGGCTAAGCCTGAGATTAGCGGCCGCAGGCGGATTTGCCGCAGCGAAATTCCGGACAGAATTTCCGCGGCAAATCCGCCCTGTGCGAACCCAGTCTTATATTTCCATCGGCGTCGCTGCCGGAGGCTCCTTGTTCATTGTGGGACAAGTTGTAGTTTTCAAAGCTACTTTTTAATGTACTGAAAACTTTTCAAAATTTCTAAGTGGAGTGAAACTGGAAAAAATGTCATTCCGCCATCTCTGTGGGGTCTCTCTGTGGGGTCTTGTCTTTACTGCACATATGAGACGATCTCTTTATTCTGCGGGTCGATGCGATGACAAGTTTATAAGGTTGTTTTTCTGCACTACTTTAAAAAAATAAAATATCTTTGAAATAAAAAATTCTGCCGCCATTTTCTGACCGCCAGAACTTTTTTATTTCTCCATGGATACAGTTGTCCGAGGGCTCATTGTTTGCGGGACGTCCTGTAGTTTCCATCGGTACGGTACCGGGTTGGAGCACACATCGCTTTCTGATTGCTCTTTATTAATTTTTTTCTTGGAGTGACAAATAAAAGCGCAATTCTGACATTGTTTTTTTTTTACTATAGTCACCGTGTTGGACAATAAATGTGTTACTTTGATAGATCCCACTTTTACGGACGCAGCGATATCAAATGCGCTTTTGTTTTTTGTTTTCATTTTGTTTTTTTATTATAATTAATAAAACCTTTTTAAAACTCATTTTACTTGAAGTTGCGATGGTCTGATCGCTCATAGAGTATGATGCAATACCATAGTATTCAGAAAGCCCCAGGCAGCCATGGTAACGGAACGGCACCTCATGATCTCATAGTGGTGGGGGAGTGGGGGGGCATTCCAAACCCCCAAATACTGATCAGGGCATTTAAATGCCACCATCAGAGTTGATGATCAATTGCAATCAAAGATGGCTGGCACCCACTGTATGGAGTGGGATTGGCTCCTGATCCTGCTCCATACTAACTCCGCACACCCAGGATGTAAATGTACTTTCTGGGCCTTGAAGGGGTAAAAGTGGTATTCCATAGGATAGAGGACAACTCGCCGATCAGTGTGGGTCGGACTGCTTGGAGCCCTACTGATCCAGAAAAATCGGTTAGCAGGTGAGAGGACAGTGAAGTGAGAAAAAGTTATAGAGAGGCAAGTGCTACAGGAGACAGAGGAGAAGAACCCTTGTAATTAGTGTGGAGGAAGAGAGAGAGCAGAGTTAGGAGTGGTCAGAAAACTGGGTCGGCGAGAGGACAGAAGGCAGAAAGAGAAGCCAGTACCTGAGAGGACCTAAGGAGAAGCAAGTCCAGACAATCAGAGTCCAGATGGATCCTTCTGCCAGTAGGAGTAACTGAGTAACCATGAGTGGGAACACCATATTGTTCACAGGTCTAGTGAATAGGCCACCCAGTGGATCTAGAGCTGAACCCGGTCTTGGCCGCAGCTTATACAGCAAACTAACAGTCTAATCGCTCAGGCAGAGATCTTGTTGATCCATCGTTGATCATTTAACATCTTTAATTCTTTTAAGTTGTGAAGGAGAGCGTCCCCTGAGCGGTTGGCAGCCATTAGAGATAAATAGCTTCGCAGTGCTCGCTCCGTGTTCGGAGGCGCATGATGAACTGCAGTAGTGTGCGGCATCTGAAGCATCTGGGCACTGCCAGTTGGTGCGATCTCATCGGGTCTCTGCTCTTTATAAATCGGAAGACAAGTCCTGGGAAATCGGAAGACAAGTCCTTCGAATAAACACCAACAAGTCTTGGATGACCAACATTGGTATCTTCATCAGACATAGAGTCATACTGAGTCAAACACCAAAGCTCTGCAGCACCATGGAATAAGCCTCAAAACTTTTGCTGACCCGGCATCCCTTCCCCAACATCTGTCGTATCTCCATCACTGACATGCTTCTTACGCTTGGGTAGTCGCCGACTTTCAGATTTGTATGTGCTGCTACCACAGCGATGGCATGCCTGCTGCTCATAACCTCTCGGCGTTCATCCAAGAAGTTATTCAAGCTCCTCAGAAGAGCAATAGCTGGTGGTAATTCGATGGCAGGACTTTGCAGCAACTTCTTACTGCTGTTGAAGCGCTGCAAAATGTAATTCCAAAGTTTACAGATTAGTGCAACCTCAATGGCATCCAAGTGTTCAGCCAATCCACCCGCTTTGTTTCGTGTGCTGCCATTGTGAGTAGCATCCCCAGAGATTTCCCAAAGAGCATTTTGATACCAGTGGTACCCCCTGGAAACTGCTTCTGTGGCATCAGCTCGAGCGGACCATCGAGTATCCGATGGGTGTTTTGGAACAAGGCATTCGGGTTGCTCTTTAACGTGGGTCATCGGTAGACCCCAATAATGTGATGATGCTACAAAGAATGTATCCAGGTGCTGTAATAACTCAAAAAATGAAACTGCTTCAAAGCAACAATCCACAGCTGACCGACCAACTAGGTTCAAAGAGCGGGCAGCGCAAGGAATGTAGTCCACTAAACTATTCTTGTTTTTCAAGATTCGCTGCATGAAAGTCTAAGTACCAAACATATTGCGGGTATTATCATATGTCTGCGGTAATTCTCAAAGTTGATGTCCTGATCTAACAAGTATTGAAGCAGAATGTCAGCCAGACTCTGCCCTATGAGGCTGGAGATATTGATGAATGTCAGAAAACGCTCCACCAGTTGGTGATCCATTATATGGCCATAGCGAAGAATGATGGTTAGCTGGTCTGTAAGGGTAATATCTGGAGTGGAGTCTACTGAAGCTGAGAAGTACCGTGACATTGCAATCTCATCCTTCATCACCTGATAATTATCTTTTTTTTTTCGTTATTTTTTTGTGACCTGTATTTTGGTGGCCCTGAGGCATGAGCCTTATTTGCCTAATGGTTAATCACGTTGATCAAGTTGCTCAACAGCAATCAAGAAGCCACGGTGAGAACCAGGCATGGGGATACAGAATGGTTCAAGATCAAAAAGGGCGCAAGACAAGGATGCATCCTTTTTCCTTTCCTCTTCAACCTCTATGTGGAAGTGATCATGAGGCGGCTGGACTTAAATGATCGGGGTATTGGGTTGAAAATAGGTGGAAGAACCATCACCGATCTAAGATATGCAAAAGATATGTCCCTGCTAGCAGAGACAGTGAAGCATCTGAAGACGCTGATCCTGAAGCTAAAAGAAGAAAGTGAGAAGACAACGATCATGACCGCTGCCAACAAGGACGTCCACATAAAAGTCACAGCGAGGAAATCAAAGTTAATAGTTTCACCAGAGGTGTAACTTGAAGCTCCCGGGCCCCGATGCAAAACTTGTAGCAGGGCCCCCAACTATAAAGCTTTACTCATAGTAGTGGGTTCCCTATATGGAGAAGAGAGGCCTTATGGGCCCCCTAAGGCTCCTGGGCCCGGGTGCAACCGCATCCCCTATAGTTATGCCCCTGAGCTTCACATTCCTTGGATCCCTTATCAATCATAGCGGCAGCTCAACAGCATTGATTAGCATTTGGGCGTACGCCCATTGCGAGCATGGATCCAATATCGAAGTGCAAGGATGTCACCATCAAGCAAAGGTTAATCACAGCCATCATTTTCCCGATTGCAACATATGGCTGTGAGATGCGGACATTGAGGATAGAGACAGAAGAAAAATTGACACTTTCGAGCTGTTGTGTTGGAGAAAACTTCTACGAATCCCCTGGACAGCGAGGGTCACCAACAAAGCTGTCCTAGACCGTATCGGCCCAGAGGGGTCCCGCGAGATCACCAGGGACTGACTTACTTTGGACGTGTGATGAGGGCGCTGGAAAAAGAGATGCTACTTGGAATGGTCAGTGGTAAAAGGAAACGGAAGACAAGACACGTTGGTTGGACACCATCAAGAAGGACACCGGGAATGGACATCAGGCAATTGAAAGCAGCCATAAGGAATAAAAAAGCATGGAGATGACCGGCCTAAAGAGTATCCAAGAGTCGGACATGACTGAATGGATAGCATTAGAATTGGAATTAGACCAGAGGAATCAAAGTCATTTTCACGGAGGGCCCTATGGTTGCCGTCAAAGGGCCGATTGTAATTGAATACTAATAGTAACACCACTAGTGACCCTAATAGTAATAGTGACCACTATATTGGTGACCCCAGTTGTAATAATGTCCCCTACATTGGCCCCAGTAGTAATAAATGCCCTCCACAGCAGTCGCAGTAGTAACAGAGCCCCCCTATTGGCTTCTGGCTAGGCAGCATCCCTACAGACCTTCCACTCACCCAGCCTGCAGTTCCGATCCGGCGGCTGCCGCTGCTGACCCTGTAGCCGCTGACCTCCCCGCTGCAGAGAGGTGAACGGTCACAGACTGAACCGCTGCTACAGGCTTGGAGAGTAGAATTCCTATTAGGTTGCCGCACGGCTGGTGGGCCACATACGATGAGGTGGTCGGCCAGATTCGGCTAGCGGGCCTTGTGTTTGACGTGTGATTTAGACAGGTGTAGTCAGATTAGTGTGCAAAAAAGTGGTGTCAGCTTCCCTTTTAAGCATTTTCCACACCTCATGTCAGGGGGGACGCGGCTCTGCTGGCGCTATTGTAGCCTCTCTCTTGCCTGCAGTCGCCCCGTGCCCCTGTACCAGCCCTTCGCGTCAAGAAGGCAGTTTCCAACACTCACTGTCAAACAAATCTGACATTAACATTCAACTGCTTCCCGCCCCGGGTGAACATATATGTCCTGGGTGTGCGGGGTTTGTACAAAGTGGGATCAGGAGCCAATGCTGTTACATACAAGGTGGGTGACACCAGCGCACAACAACCCCAATCAGTCCTCATGGTCATCGTGGCTGTTAACCATGGCAGCATATGACCTTCTGAAGGTTCCCAGAACTGCCATTAATTAATGCCAATCAAGGCGTGCCTGTGGCCTATCTTGATAGACTGGCTGTCAAAATGCGATATAATGTAATACTAAATTATGGGTCTCAAAGTCCAGGGAATGGGGAGTCCACCATGACAGCCCATATCACATCTTGTATCCAAGCTAGAGGCAGTACAACAGGGTACTAGAGCCTCCATGCCCATCCATATCACATCTTGTATCCAAGCTAGAGGCAGTACAATGGGGTACTAGAGCCTCCATGCCCACCTGTATCACATCTTGTATCCAAGCTAGAGGTGGTACAACAGGGTACTAGAGCCTCCATGCCCACCAGTATCCCATCTTGTATCCAAGCTAGAGGCGGTCCAACAGGGTACTAGAGCCTCCATGCCCGTCTCTATCACATCTTGTATCCAAGCTAGAGGCGGTACAACAGGGTACTAGAGCCTCCATGCCCGTCTGTATCACATCTTGTATCCAAGCTAGAGGCGGTACAACAGGGTACTAGAGCCTCCATGCCCGCCCATATCACATCTTCTATCCAAGCTAGAGGCTGTACAACAGGGTACTAGAGCCTACATGCCCCCCGTATCACATCTTGTATCCAAGCTAGAGGTGGTACAACAGGGTACTAGAGCCTCCATGCCCGTCTGTATCACATCTTGTATCCAAGCTAGAGGCGGTACAACAGGGTACTAGAGCCTCCATGCCCGCCTGTATCACATCTTGTATCCAAGCTAGAGGCGGTACAACAGGGTACTAGAGCCTCCATGCCCGCCTGTATCACATCTTGTATCCAAGCTAGAGGTGGTACAACAGGGTACTAGAGCCTCCATGCCCGCCCGTATCACATCTTGTATCCAAGCTAGAGGTGGTACAGCAGGGTACTAGAGCCTCCATGCCCGCCCGTATCACATCTTGTATCCAAGCTAGAGGTGGTACAACAGGGTACTAGAGCCTCCATGCCTGCCCGTGTGACATCTTGTATCCAAGCTAGAGGTGGTACAACAGGGTACTAGAGCCTCCATGCTTACCTGTATCACATCTTGTATCCAAGCTAGAGGCAATACAACAGGTTACTAGAGCCTCCATGTCCACCCATAGCACATCTTGTATCCAAGCTAGAGGCGGTACAACAGGGTACTAGAGCCTCCATGCCTCCCATATCACATCTTGTATCCAAGCTAGAGGCGGTACAACAGGGTACTAGAGCCTCCATGCCCCCGTATCACATCTTGTATCCAAGCTAGAGACGGTACAACAGGGTCTTAGAGCCTCCATGCCCGCCCGTATCACATCTTGTATCCAAGCTAGAGGCGGTACAGCAGGGTACTAGAGCCTCCATGCCCCTCATATCACATTTTGTATCCAAGCTAGAGGTGGTACAACAGGGTACTAGAGCCTCCATGCCCACCTGTATCACATCTTGTATCCAAGCTAGAGGTGGTACAACAGGGTACTAGAGCCTCCATGCCCACGTATCACATCTTGTATCCAAGCTAGAGGTGGTACAACAGGGTACTAGAGCCTGCCTACAAGGGGTCGGTTCTCCACAATAAATGATGCTTTGCTCTGATATGTAATCACTTATATAACCGTTACCATCACACAGAGGGAGTCTCATCCGTCCCACAACACACATATATATATATATACGCTCCTTCTGGGGAGGTTACTGACAACGTGTATAATTGCGGTAATTCACAAGATCAGAAAAAAAAAAGAGAAACACAAATCTTCCATAAATCTCTGAGCCGCCTGATACAAATTCACGCTCCTCCGATAAAACCGCAGCCATAAAAGTGACACTTGGCAGGGAAGATGAAAGAGCTGGAGAGGCCTCCATCATTGTGATAACTAATTTAGCTTGTTCCACAGAGGAGAATCAGACGATGAATGTTAAGGAGGTTCGGCTGCGCTTTACTGCACATCGATAGCAGCAATCTCCGACCATCGCACCAAGTTCCTCTCAAACTTTCTCCGCTCTGAAGACACTGATGGAATCAGCGAGGACCAAATGAATACACATCGGATTTGTGATAAAGCGAGGCGCGCAATATGTTTCATCCGCCGGCGTTTATAAACAGCGCCAGACGAGCGGCTAAAGATCCCGTGTGATCACGTAATGCAGGTATGGTTGGGGCCTGTGCGGCGGAGAGGTAAAGCCCCCCAGGTTTATGGAGCTCGTATGTATCTAACAGATACACTGAGGCCCCATCTACATCAGAGATTTCCTCGCGTGATTTCCTTCCGATTGCAATATGCGCGATTGGCCCTGAATGGTTATTATAGCCCATCCGTGCGGAGGAACGGCGAATTGTGCGTTCGGACACGTTAATTCTAGCAACAGTGTTGTATTCGGTTCCAATTTTAGGACTGTGCAGCCTGTTGGTCAGAACGATTCTTGACATCCTCCTCCGACCCCTTTTGTCAATGAGTCGTTTCCATCTACAAAATCCCCTTTCACCATAAATTAAAACTGATGTATGGGGGACCGGATCTCCCGAGCACTCCGTGTCCTTATACCATCATACAGGGCATGAATAAGACTGCCATACACTTAAATGGTTAATAAGGACCATTATGTAGTTGTGAGAAGAATGCTTGCTTTCCTGTAGACTAGGACAGTGAAAGCATTAGTGCCCGTTTCCCTGGTGGTCTAGGCTTGAGGATGCTTTTTTAGGCGGGCTAAGATAGTGGAGGGGATTATGTACCATTCTCTGGTAGTCTAGAGTACTGAAGAAGTTACTGCTCATTTCCCTGTTGGTCTATGGCAGAGAAGGAGTTAATGCCTAATTACCTGTTGGAGGGCTGACTTTCTACTTTTTTCGTGGTCTACAGTAGTAAACTATTAATGCCCATTCCTCGGAGAACTAGCGGAGGTTAATGTTCATTTCCCTGGTGGTCTAGGGTGTTGTAAGGGATAATGTTTGCTGGTCTATAGTAGTGAAGGCTCTAATGCTCAGTCCCCTGGTGGTCTAGGGCAGTGGAGGGTTAATGTCTATTTCACAAGTGATGAAGGATCATCAGTAGTTGATTAACGGGGATGCGCCTTTGGGGATACCCATCCGTCAGCTGATCGTCCGGCCTTCTGTCAGTGCAGTGGGGTTGGACATCACCATCGGTGGTCAGGGCAGGAAGTGGGAGCACTATCTTCACTCTCATTGAAATCAATCCGCTACTATTACACTTTTTGCTCAGGACCGGACGGCCGCTCCTGAACATAAGAGGGCCAGGAAGTGTAATAGAAGGTTGTAAAAGGCCGGAGTACTTCTTGAATGTCTGTTTCACTATGAGTTCAGAGTAGTAAAGGGTAAACTCGCAGACCATCAGCCATCTCTCCGTCTACAACTCTTCACGTTGGTGGCGTGTATAAGAGTGCAGCACCATGACAATGGACCTCATCCTTTACACTAAGAGAGACCACCAGGGAAGCGGATACATTGTATTAGCACATGTCTCACTGGCGGTCTAGGGTAGTGGAGGGGTTAACGATACAGGAATGGGGGGTGACACATATCTGTGTACGGGGTAGCGCAGGGTAGCGCGTTCCTTGCCCTTATGTTCAGTAATGTCAGCACTAATGTTAATGCCTGATGTCTCTGTATGTGGGAGGAAGCACACAAGAGAGGAGATCGCTTTGAAGCTTCATGAATATTCCGCATATGATTATGAATAAATTATGCAGATTAAGACATTGTGAGCTTTCCCACAATTAACACATTAAGTGTCAAATTTTTTTTTCTTAAAACTTTCACATTTCTAAAATTACATTTCTGGATACTTTATTAGAAGCTGCTGGAAGTGAGGAGCCAATTTTTCACGCCGCATCAGAAGATAAGTCTTGACCTGTGTTTTGGTGAAAATGGCTGGAGGCTCCCATAGACTTTTATGAGAGCTGAAAAAAGTGGGAGGGGGAGGAAGTTTATCTGTGGCCGGCGCTCAGGAACGGAGACAGCTGGCTATAATAAAGCATTAGAAGTCATTTGGAGGATTTCTGCCGACTGACAGAATTCAGCATGTTTTTCAGCGATGCGCCCGTGTGAATGGATAATGAAATGCTAATTAATTGCAAGGCTCGATCATGGCTATTCTTCACCGATGCGATTTTCAGCCAATGTAAAATCACAACGCTCGTGTGAATGAGGCCTAAGGCAGATGTGGTTCTGATTTGTAGAGCTCTGTTGGCCTGATACACATCTCCTGCAGTGTTATATTGTAACCTTCTGCAGCCACCACTAGATGGAGCTCAGGTGCTTACTGCATACAGATTATACACTGAAGTCAATAATAAAGCAGTATACAGTAAACTCCCCCTAGTGGTGGCTGTAAACAGCAGAATATTATAATATAATTCTGTGACTATAGAGAAGATTTGAAAGTCCGTATCAGAAAACTGTATCAGGGCTCATATACAAAGGCGCATGCAGTACCGGTCTGAGAAATACACAGTGTTTTCACGGACTGAAACTGTACAGATTTACTAGGTTTAGCATTTTTTTTCAGCGTTTTTCAGGCGCGTAAAAAAAAGCAAGATGGCCCTATTGATTTCACGCATAAATACGTAGTGAATACACATGCATCATGCATATTTATGATGTCTCGTTAACTTTAATGGACGCATCTTGGAATAGTCCAATGCAAATCAATGGGGTTTCAGCTACATATTTTTTATACTCACCCGATTCCCGATTCCCGCAGTGTCCCCCTCTGTGGCCCATGCGGCATAGGAAAATTTGACTCATTTCATAGTCCCATTTGAGTGCTCTCCTTTAGACTTTAAGGGGCAGTAGGGAGGTGTCAAGTTCCCTTCAAATATGCTGCACCAGAAGTCTCCAACACTGCCGCAATGGACCAAACCTCAAGGGGTATTCCAATAGGTTGCAATTATACCCTCTCCACGAGATAGGCAATTGCTGATTGGTTTCCAAAAAAGAACTTAAAATTTTGCTTCATCTGACCACAGAACAGTTTTCCATTTTGCCTCAGTCCATTATAAATGAGCTTTGGCCCAGAGAAGAAGCCGGTGTTTCTGGATTGTGTTGATATGTAGCTTCTCCTCTGCATGATACTGCTGTAACTTGCATTTGTGGATTGTATGGCCAACGATGTTCACAGACAATGATTTCTGGAAGTATTCCTGAGCTCATGCACTGATTTGCATTACAGAATCATGGCTGTTTTTAATGCAATGACGCCTGAGGGCCTGTAGATCTCAAGCATTAAATATTGACCATCGACCTTGTCCCTTGTGCACATGAATTTCTCCGGATTCCCTGAATCTCTTGATGATATTATGTTCTGTAGATGAGGGGATATTCAAAGTCTTCGCAATTTTACGTTGAGGAACATTTTTCTGAAACTGTTCCACAATTTTAGACGTAGTTTTTTACAAATTGGGGAACTTCTGACCTTCTTTGCTTCTGAGAGACTCGGCCTCTCTAACATGCCCATTAATCACACAGTCATGTGACTTAGTAGAAAATTGACCCTCCAACTGTTTTTCACTAGTACAAGTTACTTTTCCAGCCTTTTGTTAGCCCTAAACCAACTTTTGTGAGATGTGTTGCTGCCATCAATTTCTAGATGTGTTAATTTTTAAAAAATGAAATGGAAAAATGTCTCCCTTCCCCCTTCTGATATGTTTTATGTTCTATTGTGAAGATAATCTGGTTAGATGAGATTTCCAAATCATTGCTTTCTTTAACCCATTCCAATCCAATTTGTATCCTGGTTTTCCTAGGGGGCTTACTCCTTTTCTGCTGTTATACAATGGCACTATATGCTGGCTAAAGCCAGTATTGCATGAGGTGACACGTTGGATAGCCTCCGACAGCAGAGAGGCTGGCAATGTACAGTAAGAGAACCCCGACTAACGTCTTCCAACATCAGAGCTGTGCAGCCTTAAATTATAATGTCTTCAGACAGTGGATTGGAAAGGGTTACACTTATTTACATTTTACACAGCGTCCCAACTTTTTGGGGGATTGGGGTTGTAATTTTTTTCTACTGCTTTAAATAAAAAATGGCCCAAGAGACTGGAGGGATGAACTGATTTTACTAATACATTTTACTTGTAATACCGGGTCTGACCACTTGGAGTGCTGTGAAGAAATAACTCACAAGTGTGTGGAGTACAATGCAGTACATTGCCATCTAGTGGTAGATGTACTGTATATCTAGAATTTCTGATAGCTTGCTGTGAAATACAGCACATTAATGTCCTGCAGAGGACGACTCTGCAGCTGTAGCAGCAGGTGGGTAACAAGTAATATCCACCCGTCGCCGGGATGATATAAGGACGGCATCCGGCATGATTGGATGGATGATATATGACGATCCGCCACTTCTGTTTACACGCATAATTATTACTTTCATTCCTGCTGGAAAAATTGAATTCTTGCCGTCTAAATGGTTTTACTCTGAGCTCAGTAAACCAGCGACAGCTTTGATCTGGGCTGTCCATGAATCATCAGCGAGCGGCTGCTTCCCAGCCATGATAGATATACATGAGATGTGGTATAGGCATCTGATATTACAGGGGGGTACCCTCCGCAGATAACGCCGCGGTGCCGGTCGGGGCGGCAGCGGCGCTCTATTACAGCCAATGTAGCTTGTTAGGCGCGATTTATCCTCAAACACAAAGGAATTGATTTTATATCAGGAGTCGGATGTTGATTGATTACCCCCAAACTGTAAGAGGAGTAACGCTGCAGATTTTACGGCGATGCTCAATGCGAGGAGAGATGTGCGGTGCAAATCAGATTTTATGTGCCTATAAAGTCCTAATATTTCCTATCTACTAATAAATGCCAGAAGAGAGAGAGAGAATATATAAAGCATCATTCATTACTAGGGGGATGCATATAAATAACGCAACATTGTAGCAAACAAAGCTGTGGTTAACATGCACATAAAGTTACATATTCCTAAGCACCTTCCTATTATACCTGATCAGCTCTTCTAGTATAGAGATCTGTTACCAAATACATGTAGGAATCACAGCCTCCGGGTGGATTCAGACGACCGTATATCGGTTCGGTTTTCACGCTGAGCCAATATACGGTGTCCTCATCTGCAGGGGGGGGGGAGGATGGAAGAGCCAGGAGCAGGAACTGAGCCCCCGCCCCCTCTCTGCATCCTCTCCACCCCCTCTCCGCCCCTCTGCACTATTTGCAATGAAAGGAGGCGGGTCGGGGGCAGGCTAAGTTCGGAGAATTAGCCCCACCCCCGCCCCTCCCCATTGCAAATAGTGCAGAGGGGCGAAGGAGAGGCAGAGAGGGGGCGGGAGCTCAGAGCACTGCTCCTGGCTCTTCCAGCCTCCTCCCCCTGCAGAGAGAGACGACGTATATCGGCTGGGCGTGAAAACCCAGCCGATATACGTTCGTCTGAATGCAACCTCCTGATTTGACTACTGGGGGAATTCAGAATGAAGAGTCCTTGCTCTTCTACTAGTATGTAAATCAAGCTTTAACCCCTAAGAGACAGCCAATGCAACTTTTTTTTCTAACTTCACTAATGGGCTTTAAACCTGCACATACATCTTTTTAAGGCGGTGGCTTGATTGACAGCCAGGCTCCTGCTCTAACTGCCAGGAGCCGAGAAACCGGAGATAGCAACTGCAGCATGTAAGCAAATGACAGGGGGAGGGAGTTCTTTCTGTTACCCATTGGCACCCTGAAATGCAACTGCAAAGTACTTATATTCTTCCAGGCCAGCCAGAAGCCTGACAAAGGACTTTGTGTTTGCCATGTAACTCCTCTTATTAGGCCCCGCCTCCTGCAGACTCTAATAGGCTAATTTCATAGGCTTAGTACAATGCACTATATACGTATTGCAGTGTACCATTCTAGTGATCAAACAATCACATCTTCAAGTCCTCTTGAGGGACTAAAAAAATAGCGTGAAAAAAAGTTCAACAAAGTTTTTAATGTAAAGAAAAAGCCCACTTTAAAATAATCTGAACTTTTTCCCATAGAAACTTTTAAAATGGGGAAAAAAAGTTTGTTTTCTTTTAAAAAAGCAACACACCGCTTCTAAATGACCCAAATAATGAAAATCATTTTATTTCCTTCACATGATGAATGATATAAAATAATTTTAGAACGTTAGGCCAGAATTGCTATTTTCCTTTTTGTTCGCCTCCCCAAAAATGTAATAAAAAGCATCCAAAAGTCACCCCGCACCTCAAATAAAAACTACAGTTCTTTCCGCAAAAAAACAAACCCAGACGGAACTCCACTGCCGAAAAATAACAATGTTCCGGAACTTAGCTCCGCCCCGTCCCGCCCCCTACCATTGCAAATAGTGGCGAGGGGCGGAGAGAGGGCAGAGAGGGGGCGGGAGCTCAGTGCACTGCTCCCAGCTCTGCCCGCCTCCTCCCCCTGCAGAGAGGAACAATGTATATCGGCCCAGGCGTGAAAACCCAGCTGATATATGGACGTCTGAATAAGCCCTGTAGTAAAAATAAGATCTCTGTAAAATGATCAGATTACAAAATTATGCTATTTTTACCGAATAGTGAACGCTGCAAAAACAAAGCCCAAAAAACAATGGTGGACTTTATGGACTTTTTTCATGTCCCTCAAAAATGTAAGTACAAAATAAATAAATAAATCGCCATTCTTCGCTTACTGAGGCTGGATTCAGATGACCGTATATTGGCTCGTTTTCACGCCGAGCCGATATACGACGTCCTCATGTGCAGGGGGGGGGGAGGATGGAAGAGCCAGGAGCAGGAACTGAGCTCCCGCCCCCTCTCTGCCTCCTCTCCACCCCTCTGCACTATTTGCAATGAAAGGAGGTGAGGCGGGGCTAAATTCCGAGAATTAGCCCCGCCCCTGCCCCACCTCTCCCCATTGCAAATAGTGCAGAGGGGCGGAGAGGAGGCAGAGAGGGGGCGGAGAGGAGGCAGAGAGGGGGCGGGAGCGCAGTTCCTGCTCCTGGCTCTTCCAGGCTCCCCCCCTGCAGAGAGAGACGACGTATATCGGCTGGGCGTGAAAACCGAGCCGATATACGTTCGCCTGAATCCAGCCTTAGACCTTAATTGTTTTATTATAGGGCCACTCCAATGAATTTTTTTTCCTTCATGATGTAGCTATCTCCTCCAATATATATGTCAGCTAGTGTTACCTTAGTTAGTTATTCCTATCTATTTGAAACTCCCGGCCTCTTCCTCCTCAGGTGGTCATGTGATCTCCTTCTGACCACCTGAGATTTATTTGGGTTTATGTTCTCAAACTGCTCAGCCTCTCAGTCAGCATAACACATAGGTACAATAGAGGAGATCACAGCTCATCCTCCTGCATACTTATGGACTGTAGCTTAGTTAGGTGAATATAGAAAGGTATGGCAGAGATGGTACCCGTCTCTAGCTATGATTTTTAGATTTTGAAATGTGTAGATGAAAAAAAAAATCACAGCGCCATTAAGTACCAAACTATCGCATCCTTAAAGGTTTTTTTTGACCTTTTAAAAAAAAAATTCCCCAGGGTAGAGAATGGTGTAAAACATAGCCTTCTACTAGGCCTCCGGTCCGTGCATGCTGAAAAAGGAAGTGATGATGTCACATTTATCAGTTGAACAACTGCTGCAGCCAATCACTTGCCTCAGTGGTCACATGCCGTTTATGTCCCATGACCCCTGGGGGCAACGGCTGGCTACAGTGGTCATGCGTGCAATGAATGTCACATCATTGCTTCCTGTTTCAGTGAGGACTGGGTGAGCGACACTGAACCAAAGGCAATTGGAGAGGGTGAGGAATTGGCATTTTTGGTTTTTTGACATTCTCTTTTTAAAGCCCAAAAGGGGTTAAAAATCTTTTACCGTTTTGTGTATACAACACCTATACAAACATGTATCTCTATGGTTACAGACTACAAGCAGGCTGTGTGTAGTCTGATCTTTCAGCATTGGCTCCTTTTGTAAGGCTGCCTGCAGACGGCCGGGTTGGATCCGGCTGCGAGAATTCCTCGCAGCGGGACCCGACCTGAGCGTCTGCAGAGAGCAGAGTGACACTCACCTGCTCCCGCGGCCCCGGCTATTTCATGTGCCGGCTGCCGGGCACAGAGTGGAGCCGGCGGCCGGTGAGTGACATTTCTCTGTGAGCCCCGCACAGAAATACAGCATGCCGTCTGCATAGGATTGTGTTTGTTAACGCAATCCTATGGCAGCTTCCATGGGCGGAAATTCCGCGGGAAAACCCGCCGCGGAATTTCCGCCCGTCTGCAGGCGTCCAATGGCAGTATAATGCCTAATGCAGCTGCCATGGACTGGAGGGCGCGGTTAGGATAATAGAGGGGGATGTGACCCGCAGAAAGTAGAGTTGGGGAGAAGTCAGTAGGGGAGGAGAGAGGTAGAGTAAGAGAAGAAGTAGGAGGAGAGCAGCAGTGGAGCCAGCAGTGTCATGAGGAGGACACCCGCCCACCATCCCAGGGGTGGAGTGAAGAAAAGTTTTTTTCTTTGTTGGAGTTGCAAATCATAGGATGTTGGGACTTCAGAGGTCGTCACAGCTGTAGGTGTAGGTGGAAAGTTTTCTCCATGCCAGCAGTTGGTAGAAGAAGGGTGGTTCATCAAGCCCGATTTGTACTGGGGCTTTCTGACGCCTCTCGGACTCATGGGAAAAATTGGGGGTTAAGCATGGAAAGTGTTAAAGTTTTAAAGGAAATTTTAAAGGTGGTAAGTAAGTTAATAAAGCTGTGGGGTACCCCGCGGAAAAGCCAACTGATGTGTGAAGTATTCTGCTTTAGATTAAGAAGGGGAGCGGGTTGGAAACAGAGTGAGTACCTCCAGTCTGTAGGGTCTGGCAGAGAGAATGCAGTGACACATGACAGTAGACTACACAGATTCTGTTTGTAGTCTGTTACCATGGAGACACATGAATCTGAATAGGAGCCGTATCCACAACACAGTAGGAGATTACTAACCAGGGATATTTGCAAAGTTGCTTTTTTTGTATTATAGAGACAAGGGAACAATAAAGAAAAATGCTTTCAGGGGCAAATGCCCTTCTGATGATTGAAGTTTAGTTGTGTTCCTCTAAGAAATCCTCCGGTTGTTCTGCGCTCTGAGCTTATCAGCGGCTCCCAGTACAATCTCCCTCGGCGCTGAGCTCCTGTCCATTAATGTTACAGCCATGCCTGGAGATGGCTCCCCCGATAGGCCCGTACCTTCCCTCTGGTCGTTGCGTAAACACTTCACTTTCGGTAACTTGCAGAGAAGCCGGCAGTCATCAGCTGTCAAAGCAGAAAGAACTGTGTTAATAGAAAAGCTCTGGGAAATGAGAAGTCCAAGGCACAAAGATTTAGGTCAAAGCAGTACGAATCGCTCCCATCACACGTTATATCAGCGGCTCCTCATGCTGGGAGTTGTAGTCCTGCAACAACAAGGAGCTAACAGTTGGGAGTCAATACATAGGGCCCCTTCCACAGAAAAATGTCAGCACGCTGGGGGTCCGGATGGCGCGGCGGTCCAGCATGTGTGCTGCTGCTCTACTCAAAGTCTATGGGACTGAAGGAGGAAGCGGAGTCCACCTGCTGACTGTTTCCGTCAGTCCCACAGACTTTGAATGGAGCAGCATGGCACATGTTTGGCCGGCGCCACTCATATTCACCTTCACTGATGTCACGCTAGGGACCCCTGTTTTAGTGATCGGTGGACGCTATTAAATGAGCGCTAGCGCCCGCTGCTGTTTGCCAATAATTACCAGGATGAACTTGTCAGTCAAGGTGAAGCCCGCTATTAACTGAGTCGCGAGTGTTAGTGGCGCTCATGCAGTACCCGAAGGCCATGTTCGCATTGGGCGGATTTTCAAAATCTTGTGCGCACGCTGCGGGAAAAAAAATGCGCAAAACCCATGCAGAAATTAACACGCAGCGCAGAATTTAACCCTTTCCAATCCAATTTGTATCCTAGTTTTCCTAGAGGGCTTACTCTTTTTCTGCTGTTATACAACAGCGCTATCTGCCTGCTAAAGCCAGTACTGCATGAGGTGACACATTGGATAGGCTCCGACAGCACAGAGGCTGGCAATATACAGTAAGAGAACCCCGACGGACGTCTTCCAACATCGGAGCTGTACAGCCTTAAATCATAATGTCTTCAGACGTCAGACAGTGGATTGGAAAGGGTTAAGACCACAGCGTGTCCATTGTAGCACCAGATATGGCGTAGAATCCAAACGCAGCACTAAAATCAGTGTAAAAAACCTCGTGCAAAACCGCAACAAATGGCGCGGATTATCAGTGCAGAATATCTGCTGGGGACATTCCATAGCATACCCGCCCGTGTCAGCATGCCCTGAGGACTCATTCACATGGGTATATTTTCAGCCTGTATCACGCACGTACTTTTTGCACGTATTGCACGGACAGTATGAAACACTTTTTTGGTTTTGTTTGGTGTATTATAAGTTGTATACTTCATGCATGTGAAAAAAGTTGCGGCGTGTCCCATTATGGTGCGTATTACTGACTAAAAACACCCATTGAAGTCTATGGGAATGTTTCACATGGCGTATTTTGGCACATATCCTGAGCCAAACAACGCACCAAAATACGCGTAACATACGTGTGCCATTGATTTGTAATGGGAAACCACGTCCCTGTCTTGTTGGCTTGTTTTTTCCCACACCGCATATTTAACCCTTTCCAATCCACTGTCTGACGTCTAAAGACATCCTGATTAAAAGGCTGTACAGCTTCTGATGTCGGAAGACGTCCGGCAGGGTATTCTTACTGTATATTACTTGCCGCTCTGTTGTCAGGGGCCTCTCCGGTATGTCACATACTGCAGTACTGGCTCTAGCCAGCAGATGGCAACATTGTATAATGGCAGAAAGAGAAAACCCCCTAGGAAACCCTGAATCCAAAATTGGATTGCAAAGGGTTAAAATGATATGTCACCTCTTTTTTCGATTTCTACCTCATTATTGAGGCATCAAAACAAGCGTCAAATGTAAGTCAAATATGCATCAATTGTGCATCGAAATACAGGTTACGTTGAAAAACTGTGCTTAGAACCTAAAATGCTGGCGCGGTTTATTTAGGCAGATTTTGGCGCAGATTTTTTGCCCCCTAACAAATCTGCCGTGAGAACCAACCCTGCGGGAGCGCAGTGAGTATGCATGTAACATGGATTCAGCCTACAACCTGGCGTGGAGCCTGAACAGACGGCGAGGGAGAGGAAATCTCCCTTGTTCAGGCGCAGCTACCACTTCGTACTGCCAACCGTAGTTGCGCCCACAGCAGTGCGTTTTCAGCCTTACATGAACCGGTGGGCCTTGTGAAAAAAAAATCACTGCATGTCCTTGACCCACCCGTTTTCACAGATGAGAATAGGACATTGAATGCTTACTGTCTATGCAGATCAGGCAGCACACAGACCAGTGTCCGTGACACAGACCAGTTTCCGTGACACAGACCAGTTTCCGTGACACAGACCAGTGTCCGTGTGCTGTCTGATGCAGGTTGA
This sequence comes from Eleutherodactylus coqui, assembly GCF_035609145.1. Lineage (NCBI taxonomy): Eukaryota > Metazoa > Chordata > Amphibia > Anura > Eleutherodactylidae > Eleutherodactylus > Eleutherodactylus coqui. The sequence continues at coordinate 11,777,110 of NC_089839.1, forward strand.
GCCCGACTTTCTCTGGTGCAACATACATACACTCGCCTGATCAAGCCGTAACAGAGGGGCCGAAGCTCTTACTCTATGACCCCAATATGCCCTATGTGCAGCCTACCAGTTCATATGGATAGGGGTCCTCTTTAACCACTTCATGACCGCGTAATTTAATATACCTGTAGTAGTGGAGGGTGCATGGAGTGGGCTTGGAAGCTGAGTGTCTATCAGCTAACTTGGATCATGGCAGCTGTTTAGATGCTGGGGTCACAGCTCACAGTGCATCCAAACAGTCAGCAGGAGGTGGGGACCGCTTCCCGCGCCCCATTGTTAGCCCCCACAATGCAACTGGGTCAAAGCGTGCCCATAAACGTTTTGTTCAGCAACCGTTGTCACCACTTATGGAATCCGCCCGTTGCGGAGCTTGTTTACCCCCTCCGCGGACTGCCTGCGGTCCACCGTAATCACTGTACAAATGACCAGTTTTTGAATGACTCCCCGCCCCCGCTCAGACGCGCATGGCTGACATCGGAGTTAATGATTATCCGGTATAACATATAAAAGGTGCTCCTGCCTTTAGTCAGGCTTGTGAAGGTATCGAAATTACTTTAGTTAAACTTGTTGTTCAGGGGTTAATAAACTTTAGTCCGAAGATCGTAAAAGCTGCGAATGCTGGACTGAACTGCATTGGCTGGTGGTGGCCTTTTTAGTGGCCATTGTTAGTCGTTATATCTGCATTCCTTACGCTTATTAATGGAGGAATTATTTCCCCTTTCATGGGGAAAATTGGCTTCTACCTCATTGGGGTTTTTTGCCTTCCTCTGGATCAACATTGTGGCGGGGAAGTAATAGGCTGAGCTGGATGGACAGGTGTCTTTCTTTGGCCTTACATACTTTGTTACTAAGTATATGATTGGATGAGCATCCTATTGTCGCTGAGTGATTGGCTATAACATAGTTACGCCTTGTATTACGTAATTTTCCAGTTTTGCATTGAAACTCCTGTGAGAGGCTTACTTCCTTCAGACGAGCTCTGGAGACCTAATTGTCCCATGTAATGTTCTTCCCCGGTGCACCATACAATCTGACACAGCTGGTTGAAGAGGCTTCGATACCCCTTCAGTATCATCTAAAGTGAGGGATTACTCTAACAGCATCGTATAGCATTCCGTGACATTGGTCTTATTGTTTTACGGAACCTGCATAACCATTGTCCAAAACCATCCGCCCCCAGGAGGAGTTGTCGTTGTGCTGCAGACCCCGTCCTGCGGTTCCATCTCAGGCAGATCTGTGGATGATGAGAGTTGTGGTGATTAGATGGACGGTCTTGTCACCGGAGGCCCTATAAGTGGTTCCCACTTGGCCTATAAGAGGCTCTCGGAGGCTCCTTGTGTGCAGTGACCTCTTCTTCCGCTTGTAGAGCTTGTTGAGCACTAGATGCCTCTACGACACAGAGAAGAGGTTTCACACCGTTCCCAGAGGGGGGCGCATTATTGGGGTGTGAGAAGCTGGATGGTCGTATGGATGAATTGTCTCCCACTGGCCGTTCTGACCAGACTGCTAGGGGGTGTTGGGACCAGGGGATGGGGGCACACAAGGTGACCGGGCTCAGGACGCCCCTTACAGACCACCAGTAGAGAGGAGCGTCTGACCAGACTGTTAGGAGGTGTTGGGACCAATGGATGGAGGATAAGATGGGCTTCAAGGGCTCCTTCTACTCTTATATATGGAGTTTATACACCTCTCCTCTACCACAAATGTATACTGCTGGCGCTCTCTCCCCGAGGTTCCCACTACAGAAGGGGACCAGACAGGGAGCCCTATATCCCCGTTACTTTTTAATATTGCAATAGAACCATCCATATACAATGGATGGGGCACACAAGGTGACCGGGCTCAAGACGCCCCCTACAGACCACCAGTAGAGAGGAGCGTCTGACCAGACTGTTAGGGGGTGTTGGGACCAGTGGATGAGGGCACACAAGGTGACCGGGCTCAGGATGTCCCCTACAGACCACCAGTAGAGAGGAGCGTCTGACCAGACTGTTAGGGGGTGTTGGGACCAGTGGATGTGTGAGGACACACAAGGTGACCGGGCACAGGACGCCGCCTACAGACCACCAGTAATGAGGAGCGTCTGACCAAACTGTTAGGGGGTGTTGGGACCAGTGGATGGGGGCACACAAGGTGACCGGGCTCAGTATGCCCCCTACAGACCACCAGTAGAGAGGAGTGTCTCATATACGTTAGTGTCTGACCAGTCTGTTATCAGGTGTTGGGACCAGTGGATGTGTGAGGGCACACAAGGTGACCGGGCTCAGGACGCCCCCTACAGAGCACCAGTAAAGAGGAGCGTCTGACCAGACTGTTAGGAGGTGTTGGGACCAATGGATGGAGGATAAGATGGGCTTCAAGGGCTCCTTCTACTCTTATATATGGAGTTTATACACCTCTCCTCTACCACAAATGTATACTGCTGGCGCTCTCTCCCCGAGGTTCCCACTACAGAAGGGGACCAGACAGGGAGCCCTATATCCCCGTTACTTTTTAATATTGCAATAGAACCATCCATATACAATGGATGGGGCACACAAGGTGACCGGGCTCAAGACGCCCCCTACAGACCATCAGTAGAGAGGAGCGTCTGACCAGACTGTTAGGGGGTGTTGGGACCAGTGGATGAGGGCACACAAGGTGACCGGGCTCAGGATGTCCCCTACAGACCACCAGTAGAGAGGAGCGTCTGACCAGACTGTTAGGGGGTGTTGGGACCAGTGGATGTGTGAGGACACACAAGGTGACCGGGCACAGGACGCCGCCTACAGACCACCAGTAATGAGGAGCGTCTGACCAAACTGTTAGGGGGTGTTGGGACCAGTGGATGGGGGCACACAAGGTGACCGGGCTCAGTATGCCCCCTACAGACCACCAGTAGAGAGGAGTGTCTCATATACGTTAGTGTCTGACCAGTCTGTTATCAGGTGTTGGGACCAGTGGATGTGTGAGGGCACACAAGGTGACCGGGCTCAGGACGCCCCCTACAGAGCACCAGTAAAGAGGAGCGTCTGACCAGACTGTTAGGAGGTGTTGGGACCAATGGATGGAGGATAAGATGGGCTTCAAGGGCTCCTTCTACTCTTATATATGGAGTTTATACACCTCTCCTCTACCACAAATGTATACTGCTGGCGCTCTCTCCCCGAGGTTCCCACTACAGAAGGGGACCAGACAGGGAGCCCTATATCCCCGTTACTTTTTAATATTGCAATAGAACCATCCATATACAATGGATGGGGCACACAAGGTGACCGGGCTCAAGACGCCCCCTACAGACCACCAGTAGAGAGGAGCGTCTGACCAGACTGTTAGGGGGTGTTGGGACCAGTGGATGAGGGCACACAAGGTGACCGGGCTCAGGATGTCCCCTACAGACCACCAGTAGAGAGGAGCGTCTGACCAGACTGTTAGGGGGTGTTGGGACCAGTGGATGTGTGAGGACACACAAGGTGACCGGGCACAGGACGCCGCCTACAGACCACCAGTAATGAGGAGCGTCTGACCAAACTGTTAGGGGGTGTTGGGACCAGTGGATGGGGGCACACAAGGTGACCGGGCTCAGTATGCCCCCTACAGACCACCAGTAGAGAGGAGTGTCTCATATACGTTAGTGTCTGACCAGTCTGTTATCAGGTGTTGGGACCAGTGGATGTGTGAGGGCACACAAGGTGACCGGGCTCAGGACGCCCCCTACAGAGCACCAGTAAAGAGGAGCGTCTGACCAGACTGTTAGGAGGTGTTGGGACCAGTGGATGTATGGGGGCACACAAGGTGAACGGGCTCAGGACACCCCCTACAGACCACCAGTAGAGAGGAGCGTCTGACCAGACTGTTAGGAGGTGTTGGGACCAGTGGATGTGTGAGGGCACACAAGGTGACCGGACTCAGGACGTCCCCTACAGACCACCAGTAGAGAGGAGTGTCCGATTGTCCGACAAGCACTAGCAGCTGCAACTATTTCATTGTCCGTCATGCAGAGAAAGGGGGCGCCATCATTACACCACTGCGTCTGTCAGAACCATTTCCAGGCTCTTGGCTGAAGGACACTTGGTCTCACGGCCCCATTACATGTTCAGCCTCTGACACCCACCGTCACCTCCGCGCGCAACGGTGTAGAGAATGACTAAACTGGATGCTACGGAGCGGAACTGGGTTGTCTTCAAGGATAAATCCAGGTTTAGTTTGGGCGCTGATGATGTCCGTGTTCGTGTCTTGAGCCCTCGGGGTGAGCGCCTCAATCCTGCTTGGCTGTGGAGCAGCACACTGCCCCCTGCTGGTGTGATGGTCTGGGGTTATCACATACGACAGTCGGTCCCCCTAGTAGTGGTACGAGGGACAATGACAGCTCAGCGATACGTTCAGGACATCCTGCAGCCACATGTGTTCCTCTCATGGCGGCTTCCAGCAGGATAATGCTCGGCCGCACACACAAGGGGGTCACAGAAGCCCCCACAACATTGTCACACTTCCGTGGCCGCCCGGTCACAAGATTTATCACCAATAGAACATCTATGGGACCGTCTGGGATGCCAACTGCGACAGAGGCTCAATTACAGCAAATGTGGAGCGATATACCGCAGGATACCATATAGAACCTTTATGCCTCCATACCCCTATATCACATCTTGTATCTAAGCTAGAGGAGGTACAACAGGGTACTAGAGCCTCCATGCCCACCCGTATCACATCTTGTATCTAAGCTAGAGGCGGTACAACAGGGTACTAGAGCCTCCATGCCCCTGTATCACATCTTGTATCTAAGCTAGAGGCGGTACAACAGGGTACTAGAGCCTCCATGCCTGCTTGTATCACATCTTGTATCCAAGCTAGAGGCGGTACAACAGGGTACTAGAGCCTCCATGCCTGCCTGTATCACATCTTGTATCTAAGCTAGAGGCGGTACAACAGGGTACTAGCGCCTCCATGCCCGCCCGTATCACATCTTGTATCCAAGCTAGAGGCGGTACAACAGGGTACTAGAGCCTCCATGCCCCGTATCACATCTTGTATCAGAGCCAGAGGTGGTACAACAGGGTACTAGAGCCTCCATGCCTACCTGTATCACATCATGTATCCAAGCTAGAGGCGATACAACATGGTACTAGAGCCTCCATGCCCCCGTATCACATCTTGTATCCAAGCTAGAGGCGGTACAACAGGGTACTAGAGCCTCCATGCCCACCCGTATCACATCTTGTATGCAAGCTAGAGGCGGTACAACAGGGTACTAGAGCCTCCATGCCCCCCGTATCACATCTTGTATCAGAGCCAGAGGTGGTACAACAGGGTACTAGAGCCTCCATGCCCCCCTTATCACATCTTGTATCAGAGCCAGAGGTGGTACAATAGGGTACTAGAGCCTCCATGCCTACCTGTATCACATCATGTATCCAAGCTAGAGGCGGTACAACAGGGTACTAGTGCCTCCATGCCTACCTGTATCACATCATGTATCCAAGCTAGAGGCGATACAACATGGTACTAGAGCCTCCATGCCCCCGTGTCACATCTTGTATCCAAGCCAGAGGTGGTACAACAGGGTACTAGTGCCTCCATGCCTACCTGTATCACATCATGTATCCAAGCTAGAGGCGGTACAACATGGTACCAGAGCCTCCATGCCCCCGAATCACATCATGTATCCAAGCTAGAGGCGGTACAACAGGGTACTAGTGCCTCCATGCATACCTGTATCACATCATGTATCCAAGCTAGAGGCGGTACAACAGGGTACTAGTGCCTCCATGCATACCTGTATCACATCATGTATCCAAGCTAGAGGCGGTACAACAGGGTACTAGTGCCTCCATGCCTACCTGTATCACATCATGTATCCAAGCTAGAGGCGGTACAACAGGGTACTAGTGCCTCCATGCCTACCTGTATCACATCATGTATCCAAGCTAGAGGCGATACAACATGGTACTAGAGCCTCCATGCCCCCGTGTCACATCTTGTATCCAAGCCAGAGGTGGTACAACAGGGTACTAGTGCCTCCATGCCTACCTGTATCACATCATGTATCCAAGCTAGAGACGGTACAACATGGTACCAGAGCCTCCATGCCCCCGAATCACATCATGTATCCAAGCTAGAGGCGGTACAACAGGGTACTAGTGCCTCCATGCATACCTGTATCACATCATGTATCCAAGCTAGAGGCGGTACAACAGGGTACTAGTGCCTCCATGCATACCTGTATCACATCTGGTATCCAAGCTAGAGGTGGTTCAACAGGGCACTAGAGCCATCATGTCCGCCCGTATCACATCTTGTACCCATGCTAGAGGATGTACAACAAGGTACTAGAGCCTCCATGCCCCCGTATCACATCATGTATCCAAGCTAGAGGCGGTACAACAGGGTACTAGAGCCTCCATGCCCCCGTATCACATCTTGTATGCAAGCTAGAGGCGGTACAACAGGGTACTAGAGCCTCCATGCCCCCTGTATCACATCTTGTATCCAAGCTAGAGGTGGTACAACAGGGTACTAGAGCCTCCATGCCCCCCCGTATCACATCTTGTATCCAAGCTAGAGGCGGTACAACAGGGTACTAGAGCCTCCATACCTGCCCATATCACATCTTGTATCCAAGCTAGAGGCGGTACAACAGGGTAATAGAGCCTCCATGCACGCCTGTATCACATCCTGTATCCAAGCTAGAGGCGGTACAACAGGGTACTAGAGCCCCCATGCCCCCGTATCACATCTTGTATCCAAGCCAGAGGTGGTACAACAGGGTACTAGTGCCTCCATGCCTACCTGTATCACATCTTGTATCCAAGCTAGAGGCGGTACAACAGGGTACTAGTGCCTCCATGCCTACCTGTATCACATCATGTATCCAAGCTAGAGGCGGTACAACAGGGTACTAGAGCCTCCATGCCCCCATATCACATCTTGTATCCAAGCTAGAGGCGGTACAACAGGGTAATAGAGCCTCCATGCCCGCCCGTATCACATCTTGTATCCAAGCTAGAGGCGGTACAACAGGGTAATAGAGCCTCCATGCCCCCCGTATCACATCTTGTATCCAAGCTAGAGGCGGTACAACAGGGTAATAGAGCCTCCATGCCCCCCGTATCACATCTGGTATCCAAGCTAGAGGTGGTTCAACAGGGCACTAGAGCCTCCATGCCCCCCGTATCACATCTTGTATCCAAGCTAAAGGCGGTACAACAGGGTACTAGAGCCATCATGTCCACCCGTATCACATCTTGTACCCATTCTAGAGGATGTACAACAAGGTACTAGAGCCTCCAGGCCTGCTCGTATCACATAATGTATCTAAGCTAGAAGCAGTAGAACAGGGTACTGGAACCTCCATGTCTACCTGTATCACATCTTGAATCTAAGCTAGAGGCGGTACAACAAGGTACTACAGCCTCCATGCCTGCCTGTATCACATCTTGTATCTAAGCTAGAGGCGGTACAACAGGGTACTAGAGCCTCCATGCCCACCCGTATCACATCTTGTATCCAAGCTAGAGGCGGTACAACAGGGTACTAGAGCTTCCATGCCCCCGTATCACATCTTGTATCCAAGCTAGAGGCGGTACAATAGGGTACTACAGCCTCCATGCCCCCGTATCACATCTTGTATCCAAGCTAGAGGCGGTACAATAGAGTACTACAGCCTCCATGCCCCCGTATCACATCTTGTATCCAAGCTAGAGGAGGTACAACAGGGTACTAGAGCCTCCATGCCTGCCCGTATCACATCCTGTATCCAAGCTAGAGGCGATACATCAGGGTACTAGAGCCTCCATGCCTGCCGTATCACATCTTGTATCCAAGCTAGAAGCTGTACAACAGGGTACTAGAGCCCCTATGCCGCATGTATCACATCTTGTATCCAAGCTAGAGGTGGTACATCAGGGTACTAGAGCCCCTATGCCGCATGTATCACATCTTGTATCCAAGCTAGAGGTGGTACAACAGGGTACTAGAGCCTCTCTGTGAGGGGTCGGTTCTCCACAATTAATGGTCCTTTTGCTCTGATATGTATTCACTTACTGCTATCAGTGTTACAATCACACAGAGGAGTCTCATCCATCCGACAACTTCTAGGGGAGGAATGTTACTGACAACGAGTGTGTAATGGTTGCAGTTTCTGTCTTTGCCCCTCCATATCCTGATTCTTGCACCTTCTGTCTCCCCCACGACACTCACATAGGAAAGCAGGATTATTATGATCCACTGCAATATCCTATTGTGTCGCTTGGTATTGCGGGAGCCCCAGATGTGCTACAATAACGGGTCGTGTCTGTCTGCGAAGATTACGGGGCAGATTTGTGAAAACTGAAAGAAAACCTGCTTTTGTTGCCCAGAGCAGTCCACGGGGCCGCTCACCGGGACGGAATCAGTCGGGTCACAATGGCAGTCCACGGGGCCGCTCACCGGGACGGAATCAGTCGGGTCACAATGTTATCCCTACGGGGCTTGGATTCCGCACCCGTTAAACTCCGCACGTCTTTACTTCAAAACCTCAAGGAATTAAACATGGCTTACGGAGTTCTAACACAAAGAAGATGGAACTCCACAATTTAAAAATGTGGAAAAAAACCGTAAGGCGTTCCGCAGAACATATCCCGCAATTAAAATGGCAACAAAATCCGCACTAAGGGCTGAACAGATGGGCGTGTTTTTGTCCCGCTGTGTCTGCGCATCTCCCATAGACTTCTATGGGGACCGTTGGTGCGTAAATACACAAAAATAGAAATCCGCCGGTTCCCATCTCTGCTTATTCTGCGTGAACATTTTATGCGCATAAATACGCCTGCGTGACGGAGCTCCAAGATGGGTTACAGAGCGAATACACGTGCGGATATATCTGTTGTGTACGGCGTATTGTACACATGTGAAAAATATGCCAGATACATGTGATTGAGCCCATAGAATCCATGACAAATCCAGCTCTGCTACATCTACACCTAAAAACGGTCCCTCGTATAACGCTTTCCAGCTGGTTTTCGTGAAATAGTCCCCCGGCGCCCTGCGAGGAGGCTGATATTACCCCGCTCAGGCTTTCATAAGTAATGAAACTTTCGACAGCGCAGAGTCTGTGCGGGTCGGCGGATGACAGTCGTATCAAACAACGCGGATCTCCATCTGCTTCTCCTCCGCTCTTAATAGACAGAGAGAAGGACGCCGGCAGATGTCCCCGCGTCTAGTCCCAGCGCACGACTGCGAACACGACACGGAAATGAATGCAGCACACATGTCCCGGCAGAAGGAGAGACTAATTACAGCCGAAGATCCGGCAACAGCCGCCATGAATACTGACTACGGCCCCTCCGGGGTGATCGCGCACGCTAGAGCGGTGCGCAGCAAGCGGCCCCTTCGTTAGACCCCCATCTAGTGGCGTTGGACTCCTTTGGCCTTCAGAGCTGCAGTAATCCATCGTGGTGTAGATCCCACTTGGTGATGAAATGGTTCTGCAGGAATATCGGCCCCTGCGGACAGGAAGCTTCTTGTAGTCCCTGCAGATTAGATGGCGGTGCTGGCATGTTCTGACCGGCTGACAGGAAGGGGTCAGCGATTCATGCTGCTTGTGCCAAATTCTGACCTCCCATCAGCAACAGAAATCTGGACCCATCTGACCAGGAGATGTTTTCCCGCTGCTCAGTGATACAAGTTTTGCGCTCTTTTGCCCGCTGGAGTCTTTCTGTTTCTCTGACTTAGACACAATGGTGCTGGAACTGGTCGTCCGCTGTTATACCATCCGTGCGGAGGAACGGCGAGTTGTGCGTTCGGACACGTTAGTTGGAGCTCCAGCGTTGTATTCAGCTGACTGTGCAGCCTGTTGGTCAGAACGATTCCTGACATCCTCCTCCGACCCCTTTCAGTGATGAGTTGTTCCCGTCCACAGGGTCCCCTCTTGCTTGATGGTTTCCTCGATCGTATCACTCCATTTATACTCCTCACACCATTACACGAGAACCCCCCTCCCCGTGGTTGGCGGTGAGACCCCGGCTAGTCTTGCACTGATGACCGGCCTCGTTGGAGGTCTCTCCGATCGCTGGATTTTCCCATCTAATGTGGATTCACACTGAAACTGATCTGCGGAAAACTTGTCATGTGATTTTATGCTCTGGGGTCACGGGGGGAATGTCCATACAGGGAAGAATCAATAGTGAAAGAATGGGGGCTGTAATAAAGAGGCCAATCAGTGTACACAATGGCGGACTGCATATGTAGTTGCCCAGAGTTAGCGGGGCCCCTCCATAAATGTTAAGTGTTTGTCTCATGCAGTGGTATTGTCAGTGTTTTCCCTGTTGTATACATTTGATGTGTATTGCACCTTTGCAGCACTGAATGCGTTAATGCCTGGGTTATGTCTGAGAAATGTATCATGTTGTATGTCATGTGATCGTTCTATGGATATGTGTTTTGCCAGGGTTATGCAAGTTAGTTGGAGTTGGAGTCTAGCAGCCGTGAGTGCAAAGTCTGCAAGTGAGCCGCACAAAAAAAAAAACAATAGAACTACTGGTTTCCTATGAAGGGTTCACATGTCCGTCTTTTACAGGTGCAAAAATAGGACATCCGTGCGCCAGGAAGATGCCCCGCAGGGAGTCCCCTCATCACTGAACACGGTGACAGCACTGGGGATGAAGGAATCCCCTGCCACAGCTGTGACAAAGGACCGCGATGCCATCCCATTGCTTTCGATAGGGCTGGCGCTACTGACAGAAAAAATACCGTCCAGGCGGGTGGCTTACCGGCCGGGTGGCAACCCCAGTCACGAGTGACAAGAGAGACTCAAGGTAATTTTCAGTTGCCCTTCCTTCCCTGTGACCTCCCCCCAGCAGTAACTTGCTTGGGTCCCGTGCTACCCCCAGGGGAAGAGTCGGTAGAGCCACCCGTGACAAGGTCGTTATCTTCCCCGCCATCTCCTCGGCTGTCGGCCCGCTCCTTGGACGCTGCACATACAGATGAAGCAGAGCTGAATATGGAGTTATTGGGGTGTCCAGCGCCCACATGATCTTCAGTCCGCACCCCTGCTTAGTGCAGAGCTGTGATACATTTATTGGTCTCTCATAGCCATCTGGACAAGATATGTCCTCAGAATAGGGGGTAAACTGCTGAATATTGGGGGTCCGACTGCTGGGATCCCCACCGATCCTGAGAATGGAGCTTGGCATGTCCAAGTGTGGGCAGCAGCAGTTGTACCTGGCCACTACGGCTCCATTCACTTCAATGGGAGCATCGAAGACAGGGGAGCGCATGCTCTTGCCTAACTCTAGCGATCCCATTGCAGTTAATGGAGCAAATATGTGCGTAGGCGTCCTCCGCCGGCCACACTTCAGGACGCGTCAGCGCGCCATTCATGGCATCCTGTGGAAAACCCCTTTAACCACTTCAGGACCAGAGATTTATATTTAGTGTTTTTGTCTCCGCCTCCCAAAAGCCATAGCTTTTTAATTTTCCCATTGACACGGCCGTATGAGGGGTGGTTGTTGTTCTTTCGCGGGATGAGTTGTTTTTTTTTACTGGTGCCGCATGATGTGCCGCGTAATCTACGGAAAAACGGTAAAATAATTGTAAGTGGGGAAAAAATGAAAACATGCATGTGCCCCATTTTTTGGTGGGTTTCAGTTCATAGTGCAGTAAACGTGACATTTGTACTTCGCTCTCTGGACGGAGACGCTCGATCGGTCGCGTTTTAATGTTTTTCTAATTTTAACCCTTTGCAATCCAATTTTGAATTCAGGGTTTCCTAGGGGGCTTTCTCTTTCTGCCATTATACAATGGCACCATCTGCTGGCTACAGCAAGTACTGCGGTATGGGACATGCTGGAGAGGCCCCCGACAACAGAGCAGCCAGTAATATACAGTAAGAATACCCTGCTGGACGTCTTCCGACATCAGAGCTGTACAGGCTTCAATCAGAATGTCTTCAGATGTCAGACAGTGGATTGGAAAGGGTTAACAGATAAATTCCTTTTTTTTTCCTAGATGAAAGCTGCTTTCCATCACAGATTCTGAGACGATTGGGCTGTAAGGCCTCGTGTTCTGCAGTGAGCTGCAGCTTTCATTAATACTATTCTGGAAAATATCCGTCTTTTTACTCTCTTTTTATTCTAATTTTTTGGGAGCTGGAATACAAAATCAAAAATCGCAATTATGAAATTTGGTCTTTTTTTTTTTCACAGCCTTCACCGGGCAGGAAAAATATTGTGATATTTAAATATTTCAAACTTTTATGCATACGGTAATATCCAATATGTGGGGTTTTTAATGGTTTTGTTTTTTTATGGGAAAAGTTTTTTTTTAAATTTTTTAATATTTTTTTATTGCTTTAACTGTTAAAAAAATTTATTATATCTTTTTCACATTTTTATTTAGTCCCCACAGAGGACTTGAACTTGCAGTCATTTAATCGCTTGCACTATATACTGCAATACTCCAGCATTCAATATTGCAGTATATAGTGGTTTTTGATGTTGCCTTTCTAGTCCTGCCAGGAGCAGGGCTTAATAGACAACTATGCATGGCAGGCCTGGGAACCTTCAATAGGCTCCAGGCTGCCATACTAGCCCATCAGCACCTCCCATTCGCTCTGCTGATGGGACTTGGGAAGTAGTTTCCCACTTAGATGCTTGTTTAGACGCACTGCTCCATACTACTTCACTGCAGCAGGACCTTCATTTGCAATTGGCGGTCCTGAAGCGGTTAAAGGGGAAGTAATGGCACTTCTATAGGATATGTTGTCACTTGCTGACTAGTGGGGTTATAACTTCTGAGACCTCCATTAATTGATAGAATGAAGGGTCCCTGTCCTCCAAAGTAACTCACTCTGAAAGTTTTCCCCTACAGGTGAGGTACAGGTATTGCAATCAGTCTTCTTCCTATGATCTGCAGGATAGGAAGTGGCGCAGTGCAGGGAATATATTAACGGCTCATCGGCCCCCTTCTGGTGATCAGTGGCGATCTCCATGATTGGTGCGCATAATGTCATCAGTTACAATGACCAGGACGCCCATTTAACCCCTTAGTGACATGAGGCTATTTTAGACCTGAGGATGCAACAATTTTGGGAGGAATTATCATCTCCACTTTTCAAAAGCCATAACTTTTTATTTTTCCGCTGACACGGCCGCGGCGGTAAGGATTTGGCGATACCCACCATGTTGTTTTTCCCATTTTTTATGTCCCTGTAGAGGACTTGAACCTGTGAACCTTTGATTGCTCTGATAATACATTGCAGTACAGAAGTACTGCAATGTATTATCACTTCTCATAGCGACCACAAGTCATGGAAACTCATTGGCCCTCTTCGATTACATAGCGAAGGGCCGATGACATCACAGAGGCAGGGCACTACCCTTCACATGCCGTGACCTACATTGATCATGGAGTGTCAGGGATTAGCAGCGGAGATCTGCTTCTGAGCCCGCACCATCCATAGGACGTAAGTTTACATTTTACGGAGGGAAGTTTACGTCCCACAGCGTTAAGGGGTTACATTTTCTCCATTTTCCAGAAATTTCAGTGGTTGTCAGAAGAACTTCAGAAAGTCGGTCCTCACCCGCCGCTCCTCGCCATAAGACTTCATTTACTTTCATGATTTTTACGTTGGGAATTAGAGGGAGTTAAAGAATCCATTAAAACTTATTAAAGTCATCTATTTCTACGGGGAGGATTCTCCGGGGGACATCAGTCAGCGGGTGTCACATCCGCTCACAATCCTTTATCCTCTAAACGTAGTTAAGGCACTTAATGGTCTCCGGTGATCGCAGGAATTCTTCCCGGGGGTCCCTGGGGCGCCATCACTTACCGCACTGTCTTCATTCCTGTTTATTAACGCTTCGGGCTTATAAATGATGCTCAGAGTCACGTCTAGAGACGGAGTAATGGCCGCTTCATTAGGAGGGCTCACTTCCTACATGTTCCTGATGGCAGGATGACTTTTCTTCAGGGCCCGTCTCTTGCAAAATGGTCTCACTGATGGCTTCATTGGGACTCCTTGGCCCACCGAAGGGCACGTAGTTGTAATGGAGGGGGGTCCCTGCTCACAATCCCCTGAATGCACCAGGACAGAGGGTGGCCCGCCCTGCTCAAGCGGGTTCAGCTCATCCATACATTATATGGACGGCCATTCATCTGATTCATGCGATGCTACCGGTCCCTTGCAGAGGACATTAGGGTCCATGGTGACATTTGCCATGTGAATTCACTGTGACTTGGATGTAACCTAGGGTGGGCACGTACATGCAATACATATAAGCTATAACCAGATGCCTCACTGACAAACCGCTATCCCCTCTCCGTATGTAGATTAGAGTGATAAGGAACAGTTAAAGGAGTCCCTCTGAACAATCCCTTCTTGTTAGAGGGGTCCCCTGACAATAAACAGATCACAAAGTGTCCCCCTGCTGAGATTAGATGCGATCAGCTGTAATCTGTAGGGGAAGTGTCTGCAAGTGTTCATTTTCCCTGCAGCACTCCTGCAGGAGAAATAAGGTATTACACGCTTCCTACTGAAATCAATGGCAGTGTGTAACACATGGACATGCCAGGTCCTCCAGAGCAAGAGACGCTCCATAGTGTTGCATGTAGCACTATTTTGTCTTGTGAAATTGTAAAATGCCGACTGGCTGTCCGGAAACCAAACAAACCCTATTATAGTCCATTTGGCACAGTTATATGATGGTTCTGTTAGCCAAGTGGGTTCCTTTGTTCTGATCGCACAACAGAGCTAGAAATCAGAATCCACGGCTAGTGTGAATTAGCCCTAATAGATGGGACAATGCCTTTAATAGAGCCCCCCCCTGCTCCTCCCCCCCATCCAGGACCCATCTGAGACTTGTATATCCACATATATGTCAGGAAAAACTGCTAGGTGCAAGTCTCCCACTTGTCTTTAGTCGGGCTGTAGGAGGTCTCTTGCTCTAGAGAGCCTAGCATCTCCATGTATTACACACAACCATTGTAATACCTCATTTCTCCTGTGGAAGTGCTGCAGGGAAAATTAACAATTATTGATGGTTCCCCTACAGATTACAGCTGATCTCAAGATTCCCTAATAGGACTTATGAAAACAGATTTGGTAAAGCAGAGCGGCCCGTTACACTTACAGTTATCGCTGTAGTCGTCCACCAATATGATTTCATGGATGAGATGCATAGGTGTCCGATTCAACACGCTGCAAAAGACAGAAACAGTGTGAGTGTTGGGGCTTCACATGCAGTCACAGGTGTAGATATATATATGCAACGGGATGTTCTGCGCAGGCGAGGAGCCTTTAGGGCGGCTTCACACCAGCTATATGCCCAGAAAGACACAGAACCAAAAATTACGCACCAAAATCTGCAGCCTCCGCGCCGAATTTGATACAGAATTCAACGGGAAGCGTTAAACACTGCGAAAAATGCAGGGAAAAGAACAGATCTGAACCTCATTAGGCTAATTAGCAAAACGTATATGCACAGATCTACCTATTCAAGCCTCGTTCAGGTGTTTTTGTACATGCGGAACCACTCTCTAGCCCCGCCCTCTCTCTTCTTGCTATAGGGAAATCCCTGGGAGAACCCCTCTAGCTCCACCCTCTCTAAAGCCCTGCTCTCTCTCTCCCCTATGAGGGATTTCCCCTGTAGTGGGGAATGAAGGGTTCACCTGCAGGATGTAATTATCCTGACTGTCAGTAGCGCCACTACTGGGTAGTTTAAGGGCTAAAAGGCATAATGACAATGCAATTACGTCCTGCAGGGGAACCCTTTTCTCCTTGCTACAGGGGAATTCCACCATAGAGGGGAAAGAGAGATCCCCACGCGGGGAAGAATAGGGAAATCCCCAGAAAGGGGGGGGGGATTTCCTTGTTCTCCCTTGCAGGTGAACCCCGCTGCTGGGGATATCCCTCCAGTTCAGTGATGAGGGGACTCCCAGTGGGGGGTTGAAGAAATCCCCTGCCGCTGCTGTCACAGCAGCAGCAGCGGATCACAATCTTCTCACTATGTTCTCAACGGTGCTGGCCTCATTGAGAACATGGTTAAACCCCTGGATGTGACAGCCTCACATCCCCGTGGGGCTGAAGGAATCCCCTGCTGCAGCTTTCACAGCTGCGAAAGGGGATCACGATCTTCCCCCATTGCTTTCAATGGGGCCAACACTGCTGCTGCTGGCCCCATTGGTAACAATGGGCGACATTACAGAAATAATGGGCATGCTACAGGAGTAAAAACATCGCGAATGAGGATAAAACCATTGAAATTCATTGGTTTCATAATCATGCGTTTTCACTCACTCTCACGGTGCGAGAGAATCGCCAAATTTTCTCGCCAGTGTGAAGGCGCCCTTACTTGTACGGCGCGGTTCATAACGGCAGAATAATTGACCTTATTTATGAATGTTGGCGTATATTGCGCCAATTCTTTTTAGAACTGGACAGTCTTAAGCCTCCTTCACACGGCCGTACGTGTTTTTACGTTCGCTCCTACTAAAATAACGTATCCATGTCATTGGATTTGTGTCAGACAACGAGCCAAGATACAATCTGCCCCCGCTGTTACTGATACATTCTTGTAGTAATGCTTCAGAATCGTGCTGGAAATCTTGAAGCTTGCCCCGCCCACTTTCAGGGTCAAAAAAAAAATTGGTGAACTTGTTGGATTTTTCTTTTCTTTTTGGTGCAAACTATTTGTCAATGTGTACAAAACTCCGAGCGCCTTAATTCTGGCGCAGTCTGAGACGCGAATCTGTCGGGAACACGTAGATCAATAAGAGCCGTAGAGCTCTTGCATAGGACTGCAGATAAGGCTGACGCTTTGGGCAGAGATGATACATAATACATCCACAAGCGATAATAAAGCACACTCAGCTCTGCTACATCGGCACATATGAAGTCACTTGATGCAGAACATTGAAATATTAATTGCGCCGTCTAACAAAGACCCGGACGCTGGTAAAATAGGCTATTTCCCTTATCCGCTTCCCCGAGAACAGGACGGCGATAAGACAAATAGCGAAACGTCTTTAATTCCAGAGCAGGAAAATAAAAACGTACAATTATGTCAGATAAGAAAACCTTTTGTGCGGCGGATTTGAATTTCTGAAAATGTCTTCTGGAGTCGCATGAAGATAATGATGTGAATCGTGGCGAATGGGAGACGTTTATATCGTGGGGGGGGGGGCGGCTCAAGGTAAACACGAGAAAAAGAGAAACAGTAGAGATTTGCGCGCTCTGACCCTCCGAGTCCCGGACTCCCCCGACATGTGGTCTCGGCACAAGATTGAAGTTGCTCGGTGTGACCTCCGTGGATCGGACTTGTTACTCCCCATCAGATAAGTTTTGGGGTTTGGAGAAGTCATCACCTCCATCTCTTTGTCCTGTTCCTTCTCCGTTCCTGCAGTGCGGCCAACGCATTACCATCCTGACAGGGGCGCTGCCATTATGGAACCCCGCTGCCATGAAGGGGGACTTGTCCGCATAATGTTAGGTAGGTGGTACGTGTCACACGATGCCAGGACCCAAGTACCCAGCAGAACATTGCCCATCGCACTGCCCCGCCGGCTTGTCCTCTCCCCAGCCTGGTGCCATCTCCTCTCCTGGTCATTGACGCACATGGCCGTCCGCACGATGTAACACGTCAAACTGCTGCGGCTCTGAAAGCCAAAGGAGGTCTAACGTGCTACTGGATGGGGTCTCTAATAAACTGGCCGGTCGGTGGCTGCGCTCTTCTGGGTCTCTGACAAGCTGGATGATATCCGTAGCGGCTTTTATTCGCGTCGCGTCCTTCCGGGTCTCAGCGATTAGTTTATTTTTAGTCCATCAGATGTTCCAGTCCTGCAGGATCCAGCGCAGTGACAGCGCTGACAGCGACCATCTGCTCTGCCGGGTCACTCGCCGCCGTGTGATGTCACTTGAGGATGCGACAATATGGATGGAATTCGCCTTAAACAGCGGCTGTCTTATCCTGATGGGAAATGTTCAGTCCTCGTACAGAAAACATATGGTGAAGAGTAGACTGCATTACCTCCAGCCCGAGACACAACAATACCAGATCTATCAATGTGCTGCGTAGGATGAGCGTCCTACTTATAGACTCCAGTCACATCCAAAGCTGCTTTCAGACTGCCGACCATTGACCTTGTAAACAGACCTGTGAAGTGAAAGTTGTGTTTACACCCTGGACTTATCATTTACGCATCTGCAATGCACTGCATGCTGGTGATCGAAAGCTGGCAGAACTCTAAATGCAGCACTGGATGTGACTAGAGCAAGATGGTGTTATTGAAAATCATAGTGAGCTCCCCCTAGTGGTGGATTCAGGGTTATGGCCCTATTTACAGTACACTGCTGGGCACTCTTTATGGTATTGATGCTAGGAGAAGGGTTCTGGTATTATATCTGTAGTAAGGTTGGGTCTTGGGTGGTATTTATTGAGCCTGGTTCTGGTATTTATGTTGTATTTATGTTATTAGCTTGGTTCTGGTACTGTATTTATAATATGAGCTTGGTTATTTTACTATATTTATGTTATAACTTCGGTTCTCGCATTGTATATATGTACTAAGATTGGTTCTGGTGTTGTATCTATTTTATGAGCTTGGTTCTGGTATTGTATTTATGTACTGAGCTTGGTTCTGATGCTACATTTATTTTATGAGCTTTGTTCCAGTGCTGAATGTATATTATAAGCCTTGTTCTGTTGCAGTAGTTACGTTATCAGCTTGGTTCTGGGGCTGTATTTATGTACTGAGCTTTAATCTGGTGCTGTATTTATGTAACAAGCTTGGTTCTGGTACTGTATTTATGTAACAAGCTTGGTTCTGGTACAGTATTTATTTGCTGAGCTGTTCTGGTGTGGGTATGCTACTATATTGGCACTTGATGCATAATCAGAATACAGTGCCATATATACGGGATAACATTTCTACGCCGGGTGTCATGCAGCCTAAGGCCGGCACTAAGATCAGCTGTTGGGAGTTCTGGACCCGGTGTCTTAGCATCAGAATATTGTCTGCAGCTGAACACAAGAGTGAAGATAACTGTAAGCGGTAAGATGAGTAGGGTGGTCTGGGGTCCGTACTTATTTAGGGGGTCTCGACTGTAATTATAAGGTTTTCTCTCACATCTATAAAGCATTTAGGGGGCCTGTAGGGGGACTTATTGAGGGGGGTCTGGTTTGGGGTCTCTATTATACTGTCTAATTTGAGTTTGTTTCTTTAAAGGGTCTGTTCATTTTGAGTTGTGATGGTGTGATACTTAGTTCTGGGTCTGTATGTATATAAATTATACATTGGTACTGGTACTGGATCTATGTACTGAGACTGGATCTGGTGCTGTATTTATAGCATCAGTTTGGTTCTGGTACTATATTTGTTTGGTTCTGATGCTGTATCTATGTACTGAGCTTGCTTCTGGTGCTGTATTTATATTATGAGTTTGGTTCTGTTGCTGTATTTATGAACTAAGCATACTTCTGGTGCTACATTTATGTAGTGAGCATGATACTGGTGCTGTAATTATGTTAAGAGCTTGGTTCTGGTGCTATATTTATAGTATGAGCTTGGTGCTGGTGCTGTATTTATGTAGTGAGCATGGTACTGGTGCTGTGTTTATAGTATGAGCTTGGTGCTGGTGCTGTACTTATGTTATAAGTTTGGTTCTGGTGCTGTATTTATAGTATGAGCTTGGTGCTGGTGCTGTATTTATATTATAAGTTTGGTTCTGGTGCTGTGGGCGTGATGCTAGTTACTCACCTGCGTAAATTGGGGGGCCATAGTCCTTTGCTCTCGACTGGAGCTGCACATAACCTCTGTCATGTTCATTCAGAAGACACATTACTACAGAGATGGAACAGCGCTCCTAGAGAAGAATACCCCTCTAGTATGGTGCCATATGGTGGTACCTGTGTGCCACCAGTGCCACCATACAGGTCATATAGGCCATGAGGTCTACACCACAATTGAGGTGGAATACCCCTTTAAGTGTAGTTGGACATACCATCACCTGCTGATCAATGGGGGGCGCTGACTGTTATGCGACGGCCTTAGTGTTAAATACAGATTAGACACATAATCATAGAGGCGCAGTCACTCCACCAGCCGCAAACGTCGCTAAATGCCAATTATTTATATGCCCGAGCTGCAAAACTTGCATCACATATAATTGCTTTGATTACTTACTGACGAATGTAACAAGCTAAAACAACACCGCGCCATTCCATTAATAGCGGAGGAGAGGATTTATGGGGCTTCAGGGACGGATAAACATGACTCACTTTATTCTATTTTTCTGTCTGGAATGTAAATATCATATAATTTCCCAGACAGAACTTCATGAATTTCCTCCGGTTTATAAAGCGCGGTGGGGACGTCGCGCCGTTTCTCAGGGCTGAAATATTCGCATTTTTCATAAATTGGTTATTTTATTCCCAAATTTATCTTTTCTTTTAGTTTAAAACCTGAAGCATAAAATATCTTGTGTCTATAACTCACAGCCATAACTCAGCGGTACGCGGCTACATCCAGCGATTAACATTAAGCAAGCGGCTCCCGAGAGCCGCCAATGATACATCACTCCGTAGTTAATTTGCAGTTTTGGATAATTGGATTGATTAAAGTTGAAAGTAACGGAGCGAATGGCCGACCAGAAATCTAACATCAAATGGAACAGATACACAATAGTGAGCGGGCGATTAAAAGCCTTTCATGATAAAGGAGGAGTCGGAGACGCGGAGGACGCAAAAGTGCAATACGTTCCTACTGTTAGTCGCTCAATAAAGGGATTAGACGGAGAGGCAGATCGTACTAAAAATGGAAACGCAAATGGAGAAATTACATCTGTAACCTTCTAAGAGCCGTATTCATATCATCCCCAACCGCGGGAAATCTAAGGCTCTTACCCGAGCGACGGCTGTCACGTATGGAAAGTGTAATAGTAGTTATATACTTGTGCAGTAACACCTCTACTAGCACTGACACCTACTAAGGCCGATTTTTAGCCCAAATTTGGTCCCCAGTAACATTGGTTGCCTCTATTACCCCGGCGTGTGCTGACCGACGTGATCTCCTGCTCGGCGTCTCCTTCTGCTGCTAACGCAACCCACCCTTCACCATCATCGGCGACGGGTAATACACTAGTACAGTACTGTACGATTGAACTCCAATGTAACAGCACAGAGAACACAGTGATAACGCTGAGGACAGATAATGATGTCATCTGCAGTCCTATGTAACACCACAGAGAACCCAGTGATAACACTGAGGACAGATAATGATGTCACTTGCAGTCCCATGTAGCAGCACAGAGAACACAGTGATAACACCGCAATTTAAATTGTAGCGTTCAGCCACGATTTCAGTTGCGCCGCTCTGCTGCAGTTATTCTTTCGCTTTTGGAGGCACCCTTTCTGCCTCCGACAGCAGCTTTAGCACGCCCCATCATTCATGAGCTGCGCTAAACACAAAAAATAGAACAGAACGCACTAGAACATTGTGTTCATGCAGAGTTCATGCAGCCTGCTTGTAGACGCCGACAGAAGATTGCTTTCTGGTAATGGGGTTCGTAAACCCCGCCTCCAGGAAGCGATGGCTCTGACTAGTTCTCGAGTGCCACAGCTCAGCCAATCAATGCAGTGCTCGATGAACCAATCAGAGCCATCACTTCCTGGAGGCGGGGTTTATGAACTCCATTACCAGGAAGCGATCTTCTGTCGGCTGCTAAGGGACCCGGACAGCGCCTGCTAGGTAAGAATTTCTTTTTTTTTATTTTGTGTTGCTTGGACTTTTTCCAGGGTGGTGCTTATATATTTAAACCCCACCCCCGAAAATCATGGGGTTGGTCTTACTTTCAGGGTAACACGGTAGCAGTATTATAGCAGTTATATTGTTGTACATAGGGAGCAGTATTATAGTAGCTATATTCTTGTACATAGGAGCAGTATTATAGTAGTTATATTCTTGTACATAGGGGGCAGTATTATAGTAGTTATATTCTTGTACATAGAAGCAGTATTATAGTAGTTATATTCTTGTATATAGGGGGCAGTATTATAGTAGTTATATTCTTGTACATAGGGGGCAGTATTATAGTAGTTATATTCTTGTACATATGGGGCAGTATTATAGTAGTTATATTCTTGTACATAGAGGGCAGTATCATAGTAGTTATATTCTTGTACATAGGGGGCAGTATTATAGTAGTTATATTCTTGTACATAGGAGGCAGTATTATAGTAGTTATATTCTTGTACATAGGGGGCAGTATTATAGTAGTTATATTCTTGTACATAGCAGCAGTATTATAGTAGTTATATTCTTGTACATAGGGGGCAGTATTATAGTAGTTATATTCTTGTACATAGGAGGCAGTATTATAGTAGTTATATTCTTGTACATAGGGGGCAGTATTATAGTAGTTATATTCTTGTACATAGGGGGCAGTATTATAGTAGTTATATTCTTGTACATAGGAGGCAGTATTATAGTAGTTATATTCTTGTACATAGGGGGCAGTATTATAGTAGTTATATTCTTGTACATAGGAGCAGTATTATAGTAGTTATATTCTTGTACATAGGGGGCAGTATTATAGTAGTTATATTCTTGTACATAGGAGGCAGTATTATAGTAGTTATATTCTTGTACATAGGGGGCAGTATTATAGTAGTTATATTCTTGTACATAGCAGCAGTATTATAGTAGTTATATTCTTGTACATAGGGGGCAGTATTATAGTAGTTATATTCTTGTACATAGGAGGCAGTATTATAGTAGTTATATTCTTGTACATAGGGGGCAGTATTATAGTAGTTATATTCTTGTACATAGAGGGCAGTATCATAGTAGTTATATTCTTATACATAGGGGGCAGTATTATAGTGGTTATATTCTTATACATAGAGGGCAGTATTGTAGTAGTTATATTCTTGTACATAGGGGGCAGTATCATAGTAGTTATATTCTTATACATAGGGGGCAGTATTATAGTGGTTATATTCTTATACATAGAGGGCAGTATTGTAGTAGTTATATTCTTGTACATAGGGGGCAGTATTATAGAAGTTATATTCTTGTACATAGGGGGCAGTATTATAGTAGTTATATTCTTGTACATAGGGGGCAGTATTATAGCAGTTATATTATTGTACATAGGGGGTAGTATTATGGCAGTTATACTCTTGTATATAGGGGCAGTTTTATAGTAGTTATATTCGTGTACATACCATAGGAGGCAGTATTATAGTAGTTATATTCTTGTACATACCGTAGGAGGCAGTATTATAGTAGTTATATTCTTGTACATGGGAGCAGTATTATAGTAGTTATATTCTTGTACATAGGGGGCAGTATTATAGTAGTTATATTCTTGTACATATGGGGCATTATTATAGTAGTTATATTCTTGTACATGGGAGGCAGTATTATAGTAGTTATATTCTTGTACATAGGGGGCAGTATTATAGTAGTTATCTTCTTGTACATATGGGGCATTATTATAGTAGTTATATTCTTGTACATAGGGGGCAGTATTATAGTAGTTATATTCTTGTACATGGGGGCAGTATTATAGTAGTTATATCCTTGTACATAGGGGGCAGTATTACAGCAGTTATATTCTTGTACATATGGGGCAGTATTATAGTAGTTATATTCTTGTACATAGGGGCAGTATGATAGTAGTTATATTCTTGTACATAGGGGCAGTATGATAGTAGTTATATTCTTGTACATAGGGGACAGTATTATAGTAGTTATATTCTTGTACATAGGAGGCAGTATTATAGTAGTTATATTCTTGTACATAGGGGGCAGTATTATAGTAGTTATATTCTTGTACATAGGGGACAGTATTATAGTAGTTATATTCTTGTACATAGGAGCAGTATTATAGTAGTTATATTCTTGTACATAGGGGACAGTATTATAATAGTTATATTCTTGTACATAGGGGGCAGTATTATAGTAGTTATATTCTTGTACATAGGAGCAGTATTATAGTAGTTATATTCTTGTACATAGGAGGCACTATTATAGTAGTTATATTCTTGTACATAGGAGCAGTATTATAGTAGTTATATTCTTGTACATAGGGGGCAGTATTATAGTAGTTATATTCTTGTACATATGGGGCATTATTATAGTAGTTATATTCTTGTACATGGGAGGCAGTATTATAGTAGTTATATTCTTGTACATAGGGGGCAGTATTATAGTAGTTATCTTCTTGTACATATGGGGCATTATTATAGTAGTTATATTCTTGTACATAGGGGGCAGTATTATAGTAGTTATATTCTTGTACTTGGGGGGCAGTATTATAGTAGTTATATCCTTGTACATAGGGGGCAGTATTACAGCAGTTATATTCTTGTACATATGGGGCAGTATTATAGTAGTTATATTCTTGTACATAGGGGCAGTATGATAGTAGTTATATTCTTGTACATAGGGGCAGTATGATAGTAGTTATATTCTTGTACATAGGGGACAGTATTATAGTAGTTATATTCTTGTACATAGGAGGCAGTATTATAGTAGTTATATTCTTGTACATAGGGGGCAGTATTATAGTAGTTATATTCTTGTACATAGGGGACAGTATTATAGTAGTTATATTCTTGTACATAGGAGCAGTATTATAGTAGTTATATTCTTGTACATAGGGGACAGTATTATAATAGTAATATTCTTGTACATAGGGGGCAGTATTATAGTAGTTATATTCTTGTACATAGGAGCAGTATTATAGTAGTTATATTCTTGTACATAGGAGGCACTATTATAGTAGTTATATTCTTGTACATAGGGGCAGTATGATAGTAGTTATATTCTTATACATAGGAGCAGTATTATAGTAGTTATATTCTTGTACATAGGGGGCAGTATTATAGTAGTTATATTCTTGTACATAGGAGCAGTATTATAGTAGTTGTATTCTTGTACATAGGGGCAGTATTATAGTA
This sequence comes from Eleutherodactylus coqui, assembly GCF_035609145.1. Classification (NCBI taxonomy): domain Eukaryota; kingdom Metazoa; phylum Chordata; class Amphibia; order Anura; family Eleutherodactylidae; genus Eleutherodactylus; species Eleutherodactylus coqui. Next base: position 11,802,066 of record NC_089839.1, read on the forward strand.
GTTATATTCTTGTACATAGGAGCAGTATTATAGTAGTTATATTCTGGTACATAGGAGCAGTATTATAGTAGTTATATTCTTGTACATAGGGGGCAGTATTATAGTAGTTATATTCTTGTACATAGGAGGCAGTATTATAGTAGTTATATTCTTGTACATAAGGAGGCAGTATTATAGTAGTTATATTCTTGTACATAGGAGGCAGTATTATAGTAGTTATATTCTTGTACATAAGGAGGCAGTATTATAGAAGTTATATTCTTGTACATAGGGGCAGTATTATACTAGTTATATTCTTGTACATAGGGGCAGTATTATAGTAGTTATATTCTTGTACATAGGGGGCAGTATTATAGTAGTTATATTCTTGTACATAGGGGGCAGTATTATAGTAGTTATATTCTTGTACATAGGGGGCAGTATTATAGTAGTTATATTCTTGTACATGGGGGGCAGTATTATAGTAGTTATATTCTTGTACATAGGAGGCACTATTATAGTAGATATATTCTTGTACATAGGGGGCAGTATTACAGTTAATTGTTCAGGATTAATGCATTACCATATGTGGTTATAGACAGTCGCTTGCTCATAAGATTAATAAATTCATGCATCATATATTTTCCTTGATTTGCTGACAAAAATGCTGTTCATGTTGTCAATTATTGATTGTATAGTTATAGTCTGAGTCTGGTTAGTTATTGTTATTCCTTATTTGTCTATAAATAATAAAAAAGGGAAGTTCAGTAGAGCTAACAACTAGAGATGAGCGAACGTACTCGGATAGGCACTACTCGTCCGAGTAATGTGCCTTATCCGAGTACCGCTGTGTTCGTGCTGAAAGATTTGGCACGCGCTGCGGAGCGGGGAGCTGCAGGGGAGAGCGGGGAGGAACGGAGGGGAGATCTTTCTCTCCTTCTCTCCCGGCCGCTCTGCCCCGCTCCCCGCTGCGACTCACCTGTCAGCAGCGGAGCGCCCCGAATCTTTCAGCACGAACACAGCGGTACTCGGATAAGGCACATTACTCGGACGCGTAGTGCCTATCCGAGTACGTTCGCTCATCTCTACTAACAACTCAACCACGTTTGCATTATGTGCAAGTTCTTTTCCAGTGCACTTTTCAAATAATTGGACATACCTGATTGATATGGCTACAATACCCTTTCGAATTGAACCAAATGCTATAACATTTCTGTAAAATAAGAATGCGGGCAAGCGGAATGTTCTAAGGATCTTTGGAATCCTCGGATGGTAGATATTAGCAAACAGAAAACTACAGAAAGACTTTTGGTCTTACACGTGTTTGCTTCTGTCTGCTGTGTTAAGAAAGGTACAGTCCTCTCTTTCTATTCTACTTGCCGAATTATCCATCAGTATGTTCCGTGTAAATGAACAGACAATGTCAGGACCGTGTATGGGTAGTGTTCGTTTGTTACACAAGCAGGATAGAAAGATTCTTAAAGTAACATATAACAATTCAATATTTCCCCATGGTGATATCATTACAGAATTTGGAGACACCTTCACAATATTAAATTTACATGTTGTGCCTCCTCCGGCTGCACTAAATTGGGACCTAACATATATCATTAGACGTAGATGGTTTGCGCCCCGTTGGAAAGATAAAATAGTTTGCACTAGGAATAGAGTAAACGACCAAAGTGTGAATGAGGGTTATTGTGAGCGAGCTGGAGACTCCTGAATGCAACAAGTGTGAGACAAACTTCTGCTGGATAGAACTGCAATTCGTTGACTGTTTAAGCCTTGTGTTAATATTATTGCACCTCTTTATTTTGTGGTTGTGTGTTAAAATGGTGAGAGACCAGAGTAAAGACTATCCAATCGCCAAACTGATTTAATTGGAATCTGGAATTCCAATACCTAACTGATTTAATTGAAATCCAGGATTCTTGACTAACAGGTTAGGGACTTATCTGGAAAGTTTCTACTAGGCTGTCGGGAATGACTCTGCCCACCTGGGATGGTGAATCAAGAACTCTGCCCATCTGGGATGGTGTTCTAAGAACTCTCAAGGCCTCTGCATGATAGACACCAGACAAACACAAAATGGCAATGAATAGGACCCTTGTTCTTATGGTGTTTGCTCTGTCTGCTGTCTTGAGATAGGTACAATCCTCTATTTCTATATCACTTGCCAAATTATCAATCAGTGTACTCAGTGTACTTTGTGTGAATGAACAGACAATGTCCATTCTGCCGTTGTAGTGTTTGTCTGTTATACTAGCAGGATCAAAAGATTCTTAGTTAGGGCCCATTTACACTGAAAGATGATTGCTCAAAAATTGCTTAAATGACAGCTTGAGTGACGGTTTTGAGCGATCATTGATGCATAACTCTAAGTATCTAATTAGCTACTAAAGAGTTAATGCAGGCAGATCAGTATACCACTGCGATCTCTACAAGAACAATACAGCTGTTTTGCATATGCAAACAGCTGTATTGTTCTCCAAACTTTCAGATGGTGTCCCGCTGAGAACTGCCAGTGGGATACCAGATGAGAGAATCTTATCAGCACCGCCGGCTGAGATATCAGCCTGCGCTACTGATAAGAGTCATTGCTCATTTCTAGAAAACTTGATTTGAGCAATGAACGAACAGTGCACGAAAAGCGCACATGGGCAGGCGTTTAGACACAACAGTTATCGCTCAAAAGATGGCTTTTGTGCAAATTTTAAGCGATAATCATTGTGTCTAAATGGGCCTTTATATATATAAGGGCCAAATATTTCCTCATGATGATGTAATTACAGAATTTAGCGACACTTTTACAATTTTAAATGTACATGTTGAGTTTCTCCCAGCTGCATTAAATTGTGGTTTAACATATATCATTAGATGTAGATGCACCCTGCTAAAAAGATAGAATAATTTGCACAGTGGAATGTCCACTCATTCCCTACCCCCTACCCCTTAGAGCCATAGTGAGCTATATGTGCTGTAAGGAAACTAGAGAAGTCCCTGCTTGGAAAGATCTGAGATGTAGAAATTAAAGAGGAAAATCATTGAAATATGTTATACAGTTACCACAGTTTACTTATCTACAGAGAGTTTCTTTTTCCTTTTACATTGCATTCCAAAGGGGCAGGGGATGGCTTGTGTGAGGTGTGTCATTTGGTAATGACTGTGTTATAGATGCATAAGAGAATTAGGATGTAATTTTTGCTGAATCTGATCTTGTTGCTTGATCATAAATAATGTGAATTTGCGTGAGTGGGAAGAGCCCCTGTATAAGTTATATTGTGTTATTTGGAATGTGCCTTGTTGGGCGGCTTGACATGGATTGAGAGAGACATGCCCAAACAGTTAGTCAGATGACAATGGGTGGAGCTAGGTGATGTAAGGGGAGGGGATGAGAAAGATTTCTCTAATGTAATAGTTTTGCCCCTTAATACAGGTCAACCTAGAGAGAAGACGTGTATCTCCATTAGAGTAGAATATATATCACATTCTATTATAATGTATACAATATTATTGAAGCGTGCACAACATAAGTGCATAGTATATTCAATATGTATTGAGTTTTACTTATTTGAATAATGTTGAATTATGATGCTAAAACAGTGCTTGATAAGTCTGCTAAGTACATTACAAACAGAATCAAGTTAAAGTGTATTACATTTTTAATGTGGATACATTTTTGGTGTCAGAGACCTGCTCAGTCAACTTAATAGGGACAGACATGCTTACAGCGATACCAGCAACAATTGAGTATACCCCAAATGATAAAAAGTAACTAGCCCCTTAACTATCCAACAGTTAACTACCATTTTGTGCACTGCTTGCTGTTACAGACTCTCAGAAAAAATGTCTTTATATGCAAGAAGTTCTTGCATTGGTACCAGAAGTACTGTGGACCAAAGACAAAATGAATATTGGACAACTGCCTGTCTCTCCAGTGGATGTTAAAGTCAAACCTAGCATACAGTCACCCAACATCAGGCAATACTCTTTTGTGAGGGTATATGTGTATATTGCCATATGTTTTTTATGCTTTTATACCTGTATGCAAGTTCTATGCAATGCTATAGTGCAAAAAACTTAATATGTAGCCTTACAAATCATATCAGATATTCCAAGGCTTTGCAAGGCAGAGAGAGATGTGTCCAGGGACTGGGTGAAGGTACATGAAAAAAAGCCTGGAGCCTAGAGTTGACGCACCATACTAGATACAGTTCATAACTACTACTTCAGTCAAACTGGAAGAAAAGACACCTGGATACATGCCAGTCATTGGAAGAAAGTGTTGACCTCCCAAACCTGAGCAATGTTCACAAGTCTGTTCTTACTGTTCTGCATAATTCCTAATATCAAAGGGCTCAACGACATGTTGAAAGATTATTGGGATGATAAGTTTGTGAAACACCATAAAGTTATTGTTGATGGGTTTGGACAGATCAAATCCCAGGAGCTGTTGGATATGTACACATAGCCCTATAGACTCAAAGACCATACCGTATGTGGCTATACCCCTGAATCAAGGGGTACTCTATCAATTAGCTAAGCATGCACCTGACTTTACTAAAGCTAATGGTAGGAACCAAAGTAAGGCATATATGGCGCATGGTTACAGGACCCCTGCTTAATACTCAACCGCTCACTTCCAAACAAGCAGGCTGAGCATTGTAAAATTCCCTTCAGTTTAACTGCTATCCAGAAGTCCTGTTATCTATCAGTAAATAACTATCCATATGTAGACATTAGGGCAAAGGGTAACATGCCAAGGCGCATAACTGAAGAGCAGTGATGACCCTCCCTCAGTGCTGCATATCACCAACTTGTTTAACCCCTTAGTAACCACCCCATATACTTTTTACATCCGGGCTGGCTAGGCTTTAATCCCCAAGACCCTAAAAACACGCTTTCCCTGGGGATTAAAGCCATGTGGGCTGTGGACATGAACGCCCCCTGCAGTCGGTTACTGGAGGTAGCCGACATGCTGGAGCTGCCATAGGGGGAACGGCCCCCCTGGTTATGCGATCGCATTAAACTCAATGCAAAGTAAAATAAAGTTAAAGTTTCAGCTTCCCTTACGGATACTCATCCCCGTCCACTACAATGTCCCGCGGCATTCTGGTCCTCCAGACGTCATTACATCACGCGCAAGCACGGAAGCCCGGGAGGCGTGGGAAATTTTAAAACTCCATACACCCGGCTAGTATGAGTAGCCGAGAGCAGAGGGAAATCACCGGGAGCTGCAGCATGCAGTTCCCGGTCACATGATCGCTGTTATCCAATGGATAACAGCAACCATATAAAAGTTAAAAAAAAAGTGTAGAAAAAAAAGTTTGTTTCATCTTCCCTCACAGATCATATCTATGAGGGAAGATGAATCAAGTTTAAAAAAAAAGTTAAAGTTTCTGCCCCCGTCACAGATCCGATCCGTGAGGGGAGGTGAAATTACTTACCTAAGGCCTCCGGCGATGTCCACTGATGGAATCCTTATTCACAGAACTTTCCCCAGCTTTGGCACATGCACCTGTTGCCAAAATGGCGAACGCAAGTGCAGAAACTGGGAAGAGCCTGGGAAGTTTAAAATCTCCTGGCTACTAAAAGTAGCCAAGAGCCTGGAGCAGTGACCAAGGGCCACGGGGAGCAGTCTCCGGTCACGTGATCGTCGTTATCCAATGGATAATGGCGATCAGGTAAAACTTTAAAGACTGTTGAAGTTCGATGCTCCTTTTGGTTTGGACCCCATTGTGCATACAGATAGAAGATTAGGGCCACAATGGGTATGTTTCTGAACCCCTGGACAAACAGGGGTATCTATTTATGGGTGAAAGTCTTAATTGATATGTATGCTGTACAAAAAAAACTGTTTTTAAAATGACACAATTTCCAAAAATCTGAAAATCATAATTTTTGCGTTCTGCTTTGCTTAGATGCATTCAAAAACTATGCGGTCAAAATACGCAGTACACCCCTAGATGAATTCGTTAAGGGGTTTAGTTTTCTAAATGATGTCATTTGTGGGGGTTCTCCATCGTTTTGGCTGCTCAAGGGCTCTACAAGTGGGCAATGGGGTCTAAATCACCTTCAAGCAAAATGTCTGTTCTGAAAGCCACCGGCTGCTCCTTTCGTTTTAGACCCCATTGCGCATCCAGGCATAAGATTAGAGCCACAATGTGTATGTCTCTGAACACAGGACAAACAGGGGGATCCATTTTGGGGTGCAATCCTCATTTTCATGTGCACTACAGAAAAAAAACTGTCTTTAAAATGAAAAACGAAAATACAAAATTGTATTTTTTCTCCTCTTTTTTCTCTGCATTAACTCCTGAAAAGAAACTGTGGGGTCAAAATCCTCCTGACCCCCTCAGTGAATACATTAAGGGGTGTATTTTTGAAAATGGGGTCATTCTGACACCTGTGAGCCTTTGCAATCTTGGCTTGGTGAAGGAGAACAAAGTGTTCCTCAAAATGTTGATAAGTGATGTTAAATTTTGTACGTCTCCTAAATGGTTAAAAAAAACTAAAGTTTTGCAATGTGCATCCAGAATAAAATAAGCAAATGGAAATGTTTATCTCATCAAAAATGTGTGCAGTATTTTTGCACATAATTGAGATATTGCGGTTGAAAATATGAAAAAATGACATTTGAGCCATGAACCAACTCAGCAGTCAAAGGAAGTAATGTTTGGTGTAGTGTCTCTTATTTGGATTGCCTCAAGATTTAACAATGCTGCGACCAGGTTTGTGCAGGGATGCATGAGCTGCACCTGAGTCAACCCATTCCAGAGACTGCAGATTGACTACATACAACTGCCTAAGGTAGGTGTGTGGGAGTTTGTCTTGGTTTACATAAACCTTTTCTCAGCTTAGAGAGCCCTGTGTGGCATAGAGTGTTAGAGCCTCAGAAATGCGGTCCTAAGCACTTGCTTACAACCTGAAGCATTGAATGGCTGTGATTGGTTCATCGATCGTTACAGTGATTGGCTGAGCTGTTGCACTCGAAAACCAATCAGTGCAATCACTTGTCGGAGGCGGGTTTACAAACCCTGTTACCATCAAGTTGTTGGCGGCTGAGAACTGCAAGAAAGCCTGGTGGAATTTTGAAGACCAGCGGGGGGGACCCGGACAGGTAAGAACTGCTCTTTCTTTTTTCATGTAGTGTAGCTAGGGCTTATTTTTGGGTAGGGCCTATATTTCACCCTCCCCCCTCAAAAAACAGGGTAGGGCTTAATTTAGGGGTAGGGCTTATTTTCAGGGAAACACCTTGGTTATATTCTTGTACATAGGGGGCAGTATTATGCTAGTATGTGTATAAGTGTATCAGGGAATTCCAGCCCTGTGATAATAATAATAACCAGTGATCTCCGAATTGAATGATTGAATCCCAGTAATGTCTGGTACGTTTCTCCTTGTTTGCCTCCAGCTATATATAATGCAATGGTTAATTATTTTTTTCACTCTGTTATCAGAAAAGCTGTCAGATAAATGGAAATATAAACTGACAATTTGGAGAAAAGCGTGAGATAAGTTTATGCAGCGGCACATATTGTATTCTAAATTGAGACGGGTAATTTGTCCTCCCACATATTTTCTCCGTGATTTACGGCTATGTAATACCTTCGGAGTCACATGTGGAGCAGATGCTGCTTATGCTAATGCTCCGTGTTAATAACAATATCAATCGGAGAATTACAATTTCTTTGATGAGACAATAGTGAGACAGTATTAGGACCGCTCCCGTCGGCTGCCGTGAGAAGTTAATTTACTTGTTGCTGATAAATATGAATCGCACATCTCGGCGCCTCATGAGGGAATTGTGGATATTAATTGCTCCATTGTATTCCCTGCAGAACGTATCATGTGACCATCGGCGGCGCCAATTTACTTGTTTTATATGGTACAAATTTGAAAGGTAGAACAGATTTAAAAAAAAAAAGGTGGTCTTGTCACTGAAGTCATCAGGCATAAGTCCACATTTACATCGTACAGCTGTGGTCTCCATTGGGTACTTCGTTCTGCTAACAAATGAGGCCTCCACTTTTGAGACATTCGGAGACATCCGATGAATATGTTAAAACCCTTTCTAGTGAATCTGCCTCACTGAATATTGTTCCTTCGTCACAGTCTGATGACACTCTCTTTTGCGGTGATTCACGTCTCTATGATCCAAAGCCACTGTCCAACCCCCAACCCAAAGCTTCCCGCTCTTCCTTCTCTCTCTGTTTGACCATGCCAACTGGTACAAACCTCACCTCAACCTCAGGTCATTGATTCCTGTCTATTTCCTTTTTTTCCATTGTGTTGATTCTGATTTATAAACCAGACCAGATCCCTAAATAAAGATGCAGACCCCAGGCCAGATTCCCTAAATGAACTGATGAACTGGAGTGTCAGGGCTTAAACCCACAATCTTCTGCACTCCGGTCGGCAGCTCTCTTCACTAGGCCATCCAGCCCTTGGATAGCTCTTCTGCTAAAGCATAACAATGATCCTGTGTTCCCTGGCCTGGTCCCTTTTTCTAGTTCGCCCAGTTCCCAACTAGGCTAACTATAAAAGCCTGACCCTGCACCTGCTTACGTGCGTGATTATTGTGCTTCACAAACTTTGATCTAGCGCCACTGCTGCCTCCTAATCTGCTATCTAAACTGAGACCTTCTGATACTGACTTCTGGCTTCCCTTCTGACAACGCTACCCACCTCCTTCATTTGTACCGTGACACGAGACCTCTCGTTGCTGACCCTGCTTCTTTCCTGGCTACTCTCAAGACCTGCGACTGCTACACCTGAGGCTCCAACTCAGTGCCTGAATGCTATAGGGAAATGCAGACCTCAGATGAGACCCCTAAATGAATTTCAGACCCCAGACCAGGCCCCTAAATTAATTGACAGAACCCACACCAGGCCCCTAAATAAATTGCAGACTCTAGACCAGACCTCTAAATGAATTCCTGATCCCAGTTCAGACCCCTAAATAAAAATGCAGACCCCAGACCAGACCCTGAAATAAATTGCAGACACCACACCAGACCGCCAAATGAATTTCAAACTTCAGACCCCTAAATGAACTACAGACTCCAGGGTATGCCCCCAAAATGAATCTCAGCCCCCAGACCACTAAATACATTGCAGACCAGGCCTATAAATTAATTTAGACCCCAGACCAGACCCCTAAATGAATTGCAGACCCCGCAGAATCAGATAACTAAATAAGATCCAACGGACAATACCCCAATAGATGGCAATAGCAAAGATTCTGCAGTGCCCCTCCACAGTTAGGGCTTGGTTAATCCGGACTCTTGCTTCCATTTTATGTATATCCCATATTTGGCTACAAAGCAGCAACAATGTATGAAATGTTTGTAAATCAAGATAATCTCCAATGGAGCGAAGAAATCCCAGTAGACAAATACAAGATAGCAGCATAGGTCTGCCGACAGGAATAAGGGGTAGTTTACATCCGCTGATTAAATGTCAGTGGGCAGCCGCCATCTAGAAATAATAGAAATAGTGGAATCTCGATGAAACTGCAGCCAATAAAAATGGAAAAATCGTAAAACAATACAAATAATGTTATTAAAGCTGAGGAAAATGCACCTCTTCAAGGGCAGCAGAGGAAGAGTCATTACCGGCTGACAGCGATCTGCGCCGACGGAAGAGTTACAGTCCAAACTGTGCATTAAGACTGGCGGAAAATCACTGCTCAAGGACACTGGTTAAAGGGAACGGCAAATGAAAAGTGCAATGAAATATTACAGTTCAGTAACGAGATCAAAGACTTCAAATGGAAAAAATCCTTCTGGAAACGACATTCGCACCGTTCATTCAGTATTCCCGGCTCTTGTGTACACAGCAGCACCCTGTAAAAGAGGCTGAATAGTGGCATCAGGAGGCATCTGTGCCCGCGAGGATTCCCTGCGCCCCCGTATGGCGCTCTGGGCGGGAGCATTATTGGAATATGTTGTACTAAAGAAGCAATCTATATAGGAGAGAATGCCTGATACAGGGGCCGCCAGTCCATGAGGCCACAAGAGCCTCTACAAGACCTCAGAAGGGCGGCACTACGGTTGCCCCCTGGACGGTATTTATTTTTCACTTGCCATAAGAAACGGCTGCTAAAAAATAATTTGCAGCTGTGAGCCGGAACCTCATAAGCAGTGCATTCACTTTGTCTGCAGCTCCGGTGTAGGCGGTCACCATGCTGTAATCAGTCTGTGACCCCTGACCTCCCCCCAGTGTCTGCATTCCTGCACGCAGACACCGGCTTATATGCAGTGCAGACTCCAGGGGAAGAGGTCAGGGGTCACAGACTGATTACAGTATGATGGTTGCCTGACCAGTGCTGTGACAGAGTTTGTGCTCTGCTTGTGGGGTTGTGTTGCAGCTACAGGTCCAGTACGGGGGGGGGGGGGGGGAGACCATTACTACTGGGTCCACTATGGGGCACACTTACTACTGGGGTCTCTATGGGGGTCATTATTACTAATGGGGCCTCTATGGGGGGTCACTTTTACTAATGGGGCCCTTGCCGGGGTTAATATTACCGATGGGGAAATTAATGGGGTCACTATGACTACTGAGACCATTATGAGGGTTGCTATATATTATTGGGGGCACTATTACTGTGTCACTTCAGACAAGTCCCAATGCTTCAGATGTGTTGGGTATCCTGTGTATTGGTACTTTCAATGTCTGTATAATCAGTGTTTTTCTTGCTGTGGGAGGGGAGTTTCACACTTTGCCTCAAGCAGCATAAAGGCTTGTGGCACCGCTGCCGCATATTAGCACATGACTTAGCCTTATGTATGAAACTGCAGGCATGTGGAGGTATAATAATGCCCCATAGAGGTCTGCGGGCGTCAGAGACATGGTGTGACATTCCTCGGCCCCAAATCTGTAGAGTGTCACCTCCCCTTTAATGTGTCATTCATAATATTGGTTTCTTCCTATGTAGTGAAGAATGTAGCCTCTATACAGCGTGGATCTGAAGTCTGCCTGCGGCATATAAAGTAGTGATGTGTCAGTTCTGTCGGATTCATGTGGAACCCATGGTGTAAATTCCACAGTCAGATTTGCCCATTGAAAAGGGCTAAATTTACCGGACGAACCGCAGGTATACACGTGCATGGCCGCGGCCGAAATCCATGGCTCAGCTGTAGGTTTACACTGCATTTTTTAGGCGCAATCCATGCAGAAAAACCTGATGCGGATTTTGCAATGTCCACCTAGACTAAAGGAAAACTACGCAATTGCTAGCCGGCAAGTCCTTAAAAGGAAAAAAAAACATTCATGCTCAACTTGAATCCTTCGAGGCAATTTTTTTCTTGCATTAGGTCACAAGCCTTTTATTAAAGCAACAGAACAGCCTTTGTGTGCCCCCTTACAGTAATAGCACCACTTAGTCACCTCTCAGTAATAGTGCCCTTTAGTAATCTCCTCACTGTAATAGCACCTCTGCGTGACCCTCTCACAGAAATAGTTTCCCTTAATGTCCCCCTCCAAACAATAGTGCCTCTAAGTGACCACTGCACATTAAAAGTGCCTGCTAGTGACCCCCTTACAGTAATAGTGCCTCTAAGTGATGCCCTCACATTAATAGTGCTCCATAGTGACCCCCTCACAGTAATAGTCCTTCCAAGTGAAACTCTCATAGTGATAGTTCTCCTTAGTTCCCCCCTCACAATGATAGTGCCTCTTAGTGACCTCCCTCACAGTAATAGTGCCTCTAAGTAACCCTCTCACAGTAAAAGTGCCCCTTAGTTTTCCCATCACTGTAATAGTACCCCATATTGATGCACCCATACGGCACACATAGTAATAGTGCCAATTAATGACCCTTTCAAAGTAAAAGTGCCCCCACACATCCTTGCTCAGTAAACAATACTCTTGCATACCCCCCTCAGTAATAGTGACCCAACATGTCCCCCCTCACTAATAATAACCTCTCATTCCTGCTGAGCAACGGGGAGAACAAAAGGGTGAGTATAGGCTACTTTTTATTTTACTCAATTTCTGGCCAACCCTGCACACCTAACCCCTGACCCCTGGGATGGTGGGATGGCGGGACGGCCCCCCAAACCTGGGCTGTCTGGACTGTCCTAACAAATCCAGGAGAGCTGGGAGACCCGGAGCCTCCAACCCCTCATTCCTCTTACAGGATGCAAAAAACAGTCCAAAATACGTATATATAAAAAAAGTAACCAAAAAAAGCCGGTAAAGTTCTTTCTTCTGAAATCTGCATTTTTATAATAGAAAATGTACGCAGCTTAGAAAAATAATAGATGACTGTTAAGTGAAATCTAATCATAGTTCAGTCATCCATAAGAATTGAATTACTTTTTCCTTTAACTCTAATTTGATTTCAGCCTTCACTTAATCACAAATTCCATGAATATAAGTGCCTGAAACTAAATGCTGGTGTGAGACAATGTATTAGAAAAGGTTAGTATTGTCCAAATGTGAGCGATCGGCCGCATTAAAAGGGAAACACCACTTTGTTATGTTAAGGTCCAACATTCTGTGCTGATTCTTCCTAACAGCGCACCATGTGGCCAGGCAGGGTATAGCAAGCAAAACATAACAGTCATCGTACCCCTTGGCGAAGCTAAGGGCGAAACGTGCACGATGATCGCACCACCGTGTCAGGGTCAGGGATTCCCAGATCCCCATTACATGGTAACACTCGACTATATGCATGACACTGAGATTGGTTGCGCCTTCTGTAGGTTGATGTACGCATGATTTTGGAAACTTCTTATATGTGTGACCGGAGGTATTTTTCTTGGATTATTGCTGCATTTCCTTAATCTTCTGTTTTTAAAATGCTTTTATTATTTTTGTGATCCTCAATAAACAATTTGTTAATGATCGATCTCTGCAGTCCTGTCTTGGACATTTATTTTTGGGTTTGTTATATCGGTTGATGTATGGGACTGACATGTAGGGTGGGACTATAGTTGTCTTCATATAGGATTCTCTTTCTCTCAACGGCGCACCATGTGGTCAGGCAGGGTACAGCAAACAAAACATAACAGTCATTGTAATGTAAAACTTTGTGGATCAGTCATTAATCCATCCATCACAGCAGCCTGACGGCATAGAAGAAGAATCCAGAGGCTGAACGCCTGCAGTCCAGAGCCTTTACTAATAGAAAACATATGGAGCCTTATGAAACGAAGGACTGTGGAGCAGCTAGACTCCTGCATCAGACAAGAACGGGACAACCTTCCTCTCCCAAAGCTCTAGCATTTACAGACTATTCTAAACAAGAAGAGGGGATGCTATACAACGGTAGACAAGGCCCTGGCCCAACTTTTGGCCGGCCGTCACACAGCGACCTGTGATTATGTGTCATCACCCCCTGCCGGCGCGTCATGCGCTGTACTACATATACACGCCGGCTTGCCAGACGGGATCCGAGTGGCGGATCCGGAGAGCTGAGTATGGGGTCTTTGGGGGGCGCCGTGACGGACTCTGCTGCGATATTCCACTGGCAGAGTCCGTCACGGCCGTGGGCAAGAGGCCTCATGAGAAGACCCAGATCATAGGAGAAGACAATTCTATCTAGTAGTGTTGACAAACAAAGAGTAATAGGACTGGATGGGGACAACAGCAGCAGTCCTGGATGTTTGCTTCTTTTCTATAATTTTCAGTCCTGGATGTTTTTGACAAACCTTAAGATCCAAAACAGAAGATAAGACAATCCATGAGGTCACCAAGAGTCACCGTCCGCGTGATGACAATGAGAACTGTTAGTAACCCACATGTAACCATTTCCTTTAATGGTCCGGACGAAAATAGACACAAAACTGGAGAGATCCTTTACATTGTTGCATTGTTCCAGATGACTCCAAGCAGACAGATTGTCGCAGCATCTCCCATCCACGGGTACAGTGTCAGCAGAAGCGTCCCGCTGGGTTCAGGTTCCTCTCTTCACCCCCTTTGCCTGTAAAGACAGATTGTTCCACAGATGTGCTGCAGTCGCTTGTCTCGGATCTCGGCAGGAGCGGCCCTGCAGGGGCGGCTCGTGTACACGCTGAGTTTTGAGCTGTCCAGCTGCTGATATTCTAACCTTACATGTTTAGCAGAGACGTTCTCCATCTATTATACAGAGCGGCATTATTAGGATTTGGACGGATATAATATTGTGCTTTCCGTGAAGTCAAAACTGAGTCCATTAAAGTGAAACACCAGCGGTATATAATGTCGGCCCTTCAGTTAGTAAATGTCCAATCCACAACGTCCCTGTAATACACTGTGTTGACAGAAGTACTAGGATGCATGTAGAAGGTGAGGAAATTTTATTTAATTCACATTTTTCAATATGGCTTTGGGCTGCCTTTGGCCCCAATGACTGCGGTAACCCTCCGCCGCTGCTTTCCCATAGATGTGTGCAGGGATTTGCCTCCATTTCTTGGGGAGAGCTTCAGATAGTGATGGGGGGATGGAGGATGGGCGTGTTGGGCGTGCTAGGATTTGGCATTCTGGTTTGGATTGAGATCCAGACTTTGGATTTCTCAAAGCAAGCCTCAACACTGTGTACTGTATGACATGGCGCTCGGTCATGTTGGTAGAGACATGGAGCTGCACCAAAGTATTACCACATGGTAGGTGATGCTACATTGTCCGGGATGTCTCTGTACACTGATGTGTTGACGGTGGACTTCACTATAACCAATGGTCCTAGTCCTTCCTAGCAAACCCGCGCCCCACCACCACCATAACAGAACCTCCTCCAAACTTCACTGTTGGGATGATACAGTCACATAGAAACTGCTCTTCAGGCAACCACCACACCCGAGCAGCATCCCCCACCAAACCCCATTGTCAGACCTACACCTGGTGTAATCCCCCCACCAGACGCCATTGTCAGCTCTAGACCTGGTGACATCTCACCACCAGACCACATTGTCAGCTCTACACCTGGTGACATCACCCCACCAGACCCCGTTGTCAGCTCTACACCTGGTGACATCCCACCACCAGAACCCATTGTCAGCTCTATACCTGGTGACATCTCCCCACCAGACCCCGTTGTCAGCTCTACACCTGGTGACATCCCACAACCAGACCCCGTTGTCAGCTCTACACCTGGTGACATCCCACCACCAGACCCCGTTGTCTGCTCTACACCTGCTGACATCCCACCACCAGACCCTGTTGTCAGCTCTACACCTGCTGACATCCCCCCACCAGACCCCATTGTCAGCTCTATACCTGGTGACATCCCACCACCAGACCCCGTTGTCAGCTCTACACCTGGTGACATCTCCCCACCAGACCCCGTTGTCAGCTCTACACCGGATGACATCCCCCCACCAGACCCCGTTGTCAGCTCTACACCTGGTGACATCCCACCACCAGACCCCGTTGTCAGCTCTATACCTGGTGACATCTCCCCACCAGACCCCGTTGTCAGCTCTACACCTGGTGACATCTCCCCACCAGACCCCGTTGTTAGCTCTACACCGGATGACATCCCCCCACCAGACCCCGTTGTCAGCTCTACACCTGGTGACATCCCCCCACCAGACCCCGTTGTCAGCTCTACACCTGGTGACATCCCATCACCAGACCTCATTGTCTGCTCTACACCTGGTAACATCCCACCACCAGACCCCATTGTCTGCTCTACACCTGGTAACATCCCACCACCAGACCCCGTTGTCAGCTCTACACCTGGTGACATCCCACCACCAGACCCCATTGTCAGCTCTACACTTGGTGACATCTCACCACCAGACCCCGTTGTCAGCTCTACACCTGGTGACATCCCCCTCACCAGACCCCGTTGTCAGCTCTACACCTGGTGACATCCCACCACCAGACCCCGTTGTCAGCTCTACACCTGGTGACATCCCCCCACCAGACCCTGTTGTCAGCTCTACACCTGGTAACATCCCCCACCAGACCCAGTTGTCAGCTCTACACCGGATGACATCCCCCCACCAGACCCCGTTGTCAGCTCTACACCTGGTGACATCCCACCACCAGACCCCGTTGTCAGCTCTACACCTGGTGACATCCCCCCACCAGACCCTGTTGTCAGCTTTACACCTGGTGACATCCCACCACCAGACCCAGTTGTCAGCTCTACACCTGGTGACATCCCACCACCAGACCCCATTGTCAGCTCTACACTTGGTGACATCTCACCACTAGACCACGTTGTCAGCTCTACACCTGGTTTGCATATTTCCTTCTCCTGACAACACAGGATTGGTGGGGGCCCAATACATTTGTCAATATAGTGTATATATGCACTCAGTAAAGCATACACATTACAAAGTTTTTAAAAGAGCACTTTAGAGAGCCTAGTGGTCACCAACGGTAGTGCAGCTATTATTCTGCTTTCTTTAGGGGTTTGTCTGGGATAGCTCAGCCATGTACTCTGTGTTATGGTATATTTTTGCTTGGTGCAGAATTTTAAAGCCCAATGACTTAGTTAAAGAGAAATAATAAGATCCTGCATCTGGAATAAGAGTAAATATTCCATTAAAACGCAAATGTTGTTTACGTCTTGGAGTCGCTGAGCTCCTGGTATTTATCTCTGGAGACGCTGCTATTTATATTGATTTCTGTTCTCATCTTCAGCTAATTGTTGGAAAATTCCAGCGAATGAAATGAGACAGCTCAATAGGAAATGTCAGCGCCTCCTTTCATGAATCGCAGCAACCTTCAGCCCGACTGTCATCTCCGCGCAGCTTTTTGGCTGTTGCGGTGCGTGTTTTAATTAGTGGCATTTCAGATGATAACCTGCGATGTCACTCTGCAGAAGCAACACTGTGATGGGGATTTACAGAGCGCATCGCCATGTGTGAACGAGCGACACCTTCCCGTCACAGGATTTATCTTACCTCCTGATCGTTCGCAGAAGCGTGGATCGAGCCTCATTGTGAAAGGTAATAATGATGCTTGTAGGTGGAAGGTTTGATGGGTAGTGCAGCTCTGTACATCTGAAAAACAGAACGATTACCCAATAAGAGGATCCATCAAAATAGAAACAAAATCTATATTCACAACTAGTGGAAATCCCATTTATCCAACAGTCCGAGGATTCTAAGATTCTTTCATGCTGATTCTTGTTAAAGCATATACTCAAGACTACTGGCGTGACTATAGGGGATGCAGCTGCACCCGGGCCCAGGAGCCTTATGGGGCCCAAAAGGCCTCTCTCTCCATATAGGGAACCCAATAATATGAATAAAGCATTATAGTTGGGGGCCCTGTGTCAGGTTTTGCATTGGGGCCCAGAAGCTTCAAGTTACGCCTCTGCTCAAGACTTCAGTATTATATTAAAGTTGAGCAAACAATGTATACATTACTTATCCTGTACTGCTTCTGAGTTAAATCCTGCATTATACTCCAGAGCTGCACTCACTATTCTGCTGGTGGAGTCACTGTGTACATACATTACTTATCCTGTACTGCTCCTGAGTTACATCCAGCATTATACTCCAGAGCTGCACTCACTATTCTGCTGGTGGAGTCACTATGTACATACATTACTTATCCTGTACAGCTCCTGAGTTACATCCAGCATTATACTCCAGAGCTGCACTCACTATTCTGCTGGTGGAGTCACTGTGTACATACATTACTTATCCTGTACTGCTTCTGAGTTAAATCCTGCATTATACTCCAGAGCTGCACTCACTATTCTGCTGGTGGAGTCACTGTGTACATACATTACTTATCCTGTACTGATCCTGAGTTACATCCTGTATTATACTCCAGAGCTGCACTCACTATTCTGCTGGTGGAGTCACTGTGTACATACATTACTTATCCTGTACTGCTCCTGAGTTACATCCAGCATTATACTCCAGAGCTGCACTCACTATTCTGCTGGTGGAGTCACTGTGTACATACATTACTTATCCTGTACTGCTCCTGAGTTACATCCTGTATTATACTCCAGAGCTGCACTCACTATTCTGCTGGTGGAGTCACTGTGTACATACATTACTTATCCTGTACTGATCTGGAATTACATCCTGTATTATACTCCAGAGCTGCACTCACTATTCTGCTGGTAGAGTCACTGTGTACATACATTACTTATCCTGTACTGATCCTGAGTTACATCCTGTATTATACTCCAGAGCTGCACTCACTATTCTGCTGGTGGAGTCACTGTGTACATACATTACTTATCCTGTACTGCTCCTGAGTTACATCCTGTATTATACTCCAGAGCTGCACTCACTATTCTGCTGGTGGAGTCACTGTATACATACATTACTTATCCTGTACTGATCCTGAGTTACATCCTGTATTATACTCCAGAGCTGCACTCACTATTCTGCTGGTGGAGTCACTGTTACATAGATCTGGGTTGTTATGACGTAATTGCATTTGCACTTTTTGTGACTTTTGCTCTTTCTTAGTACATCTTATAGAGAAAAATGCTCTTCTGCGCAGAATATCCAGTTCTATTAAAATGTTAAATTGTGACCTTTCCAACAAAGACCTCAACGAGCCCCCAAACCGTCATCAGTTCTGATAATAAGGTGCAACTAAGGGCCAAACGAAGACAAACACTAAAGGTTGAAATTAATTGGATCTAATGTGATAGAAAACAGACCTCACCGGGGAGATCGGAGATGAACATCTGAAGGGGAGCCTAGTCACAGGTCAATTATTCTGTGAGGGTCTGACAGAGAGAGATGACTCTCTATGTTGGACTATCGGCACCCCCACCTACTGATTCCCTATCCTGAGGACAATTCTAAATTCCCAGGAAACCCCTTTAAACTGTCTGGTAATGTACAATATGATGGCGGCGCTGCTCCCTCCCCCAAACACAAAAATAAATACTGAATTGTACTCAACTGGTCCTACAAAAAACAAGTCCTCATACAACTACAAGAGGAAAAGGTTATTGTGATGGCCGTTGGACATGGCGCATCATTGTTCCTGCCTATGCTCGTATCCATAGGGTACGTTCCATGCTCAGCCTACCTTCTTAAAGTGACAGCGCATGCACCCAACATTCCTGTCCCCAGCCTATCACAATCCTTCCTAGGATATTTACGCCACCCCTCTTGGAAAGTTCCTGAGCAATACACAGTGATGAGCAAACTTTCAAAAAGTTTGGTTTGGCCGGTTTCACGAATTTTGACTAAAAGTTTAGTTAGGTCTGAGTTAGTTTGAATGAAATGAAACTTCGCCAATAGGAGCCATAGGAGCCCTATATAACACTTGGGTCACTTAGGAGGGGATCTATGGACTTCTAAGCTGTTAAGGCAACGTTAATGCAGAGAAAGAAAAAGAAGGAAAAGATCATTTTTCCTTCTTCTTTTTCCTCCTTCTTCCTTCTTTCCCTCCTTGTTTTTCCTTCTACTTTAGCGGGTTCAGTCAAGGCGGACTGTCCGAGCTTCGGGTTCCCCCCAAAAAGCATTTTAAGAGTTTGACCCCAAAAAAGATTTGACTGTTTTGGTTCACTCAACACTTGCAGTAAAGTTCCTACTGTTCCAGTGAAAGCATTTCTTTAACCCCTTAATGACGCGGACCCATTATTTTCCCATTTTCGCCCCCCCCCCCCTCCCCTTTATAAAATCGTAACTCCTCTATATATCCATCGCCGTTGCTGTATGAGGGCTTGTTTTTTGCGGGCCGAGTTGTATTTTTAATGGTGCCATTTACTATACCATATAATGTGTTGATAAAAGTAAAAAAAATTCTAAGTGGAGTAAAATGAAGAAAAAACAAAAAAGTCATTCCGACATCTTCCGCTGCGTCTTGTTTCTACGGCGCATAAACTGCAACAAACATGACATGATAACTTTATTCTACGGGTCGGCACGATTACTATGATACCAAACTTGTAGAGTTTTTTTTTTGCTGTAGTACTTTTATTTCTTTTCAAAGACATTTAATTTTTTTAAATTATATTCTGCCGCCATCTTCTGCGCGCAATAACTTTTTTATTTTTTACATCAACATTATTCTGCAAGGGCTCATTTTTTGTGGGACGTCCTGTAGTTTACGTTGGTTCCAATTCGGAATACATACCGTATATACCGGCGTATAAGGCGACGGGGCGTATAAGACGACCCCCCAACTTTCACCTTATACGCCGGTAATACAGTGTAAAAAAAAAAAATCAGTACTCACCTCCCCCGGCGTTCTGTCGCGCTCCGGCAGGATGTCGCTCGCTCCTCGTCCCCGGCGCAGCATTGCTTTCTGAATGCGGGGCTTGAAATCCCCGCCTCCAGAAAGCTAATACACACGCCGTCAGCCAGTTACAGCCATTCAATGACAGCATTGAATGGCTGTGATTGGCTGAAGGCGCACGTGGCTTCAGCCAATCACACTATTCAATGACAGCATTGAATGGCTGTGATTGGCTGAAGCCACGTGCGCCTTCAGCCAATCACAGCCATTCAATGATGTCATTGAATAGTGTGATTGGCTGAAGCCACGTGCGCCTTCAGCCAATCACAGCCATTCAATGATGTCATTGAATAGTGTGATTGGCTGAAGCCACGTGCGCCTTCAGCCAATCACAGCCATTCAATGCTGTCATTGAATGGCTGTAACTGGCTGACGGCGTGTGTATTAGCTTTCTGGAGGCGGGGATTTCAAGCCCTGCATTCAGAAAGCAATGCTGCGCCGGGGACGAGGAGCGAGCGACATCCTGCCGGAGCGCGACAGAACGCCGGGGGAGGTGAGTAATGATTTTTTTTTTTTACACTTTTTTTTGGTATTACCGGCGTATAAGACGACCCCCGACTTCAGAGCAGATTTTTCGGGGTTCAAAAGTCGTCTTATACGCCGGTATATACGGTACGACTTTTTGATAGCTTTTTATTGCATTTTTTTTTGGAAACAGGGTGACTGAAGAAGTGCATTTCTGGCGTTCTTTCTTTATTTTTTTGGACGACGTTCACCATACGGGGTAAATAATGCACTACTTTGATAGATCGGACTTTTACGGATGCGGCAATACCAAACATGTATGTTTCTTTTATGATTTAGATTTTTTAATTATAGATATGGCAAAAGAGGGGTGATTTAAACTTTTATTACTTTTTTTTTTACAATTAATAAAACTTTATTGATCTGATTTTTACTTTTTAGCCCTCCTGGGGGACCACAGCTAGCGATGCTTTGATCGCTCCTGCAGTATAACGTAATGCTATAGCATTACGCCAAACTACGATTTGACAGGCAGTGTATCAAGCCACCCCACAGGGACGGCTTGATAGGCAGTCTGCTAAGGTAGCACTGGGTCTTTCAGAAGGACCCCGGCTGCCATGACACCTGTACAGCTCCCTGAGATCTCACGTGGAGGGACCGTACGGGACCCCCGAATTGTCTGCGGCATTTAAAGGGTTGACAGTCGCGATCGGCCGCTCAGCCGATTGCAGCTATTTCCCGCGAGTGTCAGCTGTAATTAACAGCTGACGCCAGCGCTGTATGAAGAGAGGTCGCCCCGTGATCTCTCTTCATAATACCCCGATGCTGCAGGACATAAATGTACGTCCTGGAGCAAGAAGGGGGTAAGCTGTTTATCTCTCAGTTCAACTCTGACTGAATGCCCAGCTTTCCCGAACTCTGCCTGTCCTGGCCTCTATGTGTGGTGAACCGGAGGTTCCACTCAAGACACGAGTCCTACGTAGAGGAGCTGGGAGGGCAAAGCAGTCACTCGTCACGGTGGCACTTACCAGGCTCCTTCCCGGAGGGGTACACGTGACCTCGGCCCGAGCACCACTAGGCCTCTTCCTATCCTAGGATAGGGATGGCCAATAAACATTTAAATAGATAGCAGGGTTGTCACTCGTGACGCCACCATTGCTTTTCAACCGGTATGAGCCGTTGGCAGTAAAGAATAGAGTCCACACACGAAGTAATGATTAAGTACCTCAGTCTCTGAGAACAGTCAGAGCCTGGCAAACTTTACTGTAGTTAACTGAAGACAGGGCACACAAGTATTAGGATACACGATGCAGGTCACACGTAAACAAGTAGATCTGGGAGGAACCCAGGATGACACTGACCCTAGAATCTTGAGATTTGTACAGGACTACTCCAGGAAGGGCAGACTCAGGATGACAATGGCCCAACAGTCCTGGTTATCTGTCCGGGACCGCTCCTGGAAGGGGGAAGGGATTGACTCTCCGAAGATTAAAAGCTAACAAGAGTACCTCTGCATGCTACACGCTGTCTCTCTTTCTCCTCACTCGTTATTGGCTCCTGGCATTGGGACACTCAGGAAACCACTCTTCTTCCTCCATTACTTCACCACATGAGGGTTGAAGGTACCCTCATGTGGTCGGCACTCACTCCTTCCACTACCGTCGAAGATCAGAGACTCAGGAACTCTCTTACTCTCACTGTGATGGACTCCTTTCACCACACCCAAATCACTCATACTTATGTTCTCCAGCATACCACATAGATTGATACATTTACAGGTATATCCCAGTCTCATGCAAACATTAACCTCTCACTTGCTGCAGCTGTGCAATACACATAACAGGTGACCAGACAATTTCTGCACAGTGCATCCACACAAGACACTACATAGAATACACTTATGGAGGGGGCCAGGAATGCATGCTCTGGGCCACTACATACGTGTTTACTGATCATGTCTTGCCCGAACGTTACCTGTCCTGACTTCCTGCCCGTTTACTGTATTGCACAAATTCTGCCTGTGCCAACCTTGTATACTGACCCCCTCTTGGCTGAACGCCACCTGCCCTAACTTCCTGCCTATTTACCACAATGCACAAACTCTACCTGTCCCAACATCTGCCTGTTTACTGACCACATATCACCTGAGCACTGCCTGTCCTGACCTCCTACTTGTCTACCATATGGCACAAACTCTGCCTGTCCCAATCTCAGGCTGGTACCTCTATCTGAGCCTGATCCCTGTGTTACCACGGCCTGGGTTAGCTATCACTGTACTGAGACAACTCCTGAGCTAATGTCCAAGATGTTCCCTGATCTCTCAAAAAAGGATTGAAGGGGGAAGACCAGGAACCTATCGGAGGTGCCCTTGGGTGCAGCCCTAAGTCAATTCATGCAGTGACACTATGGGTCCATGCCCAGGGCATGACAGTTATGTCAGAATGTTAGGATCCAAAAATGAAAAAAAAAAAAATACTGTATCCCGAAGGCCTATAAAAGGCCGAGTCTTTAAGTTCCGCAGAAATTTTTGAATTTGCAAAATTTTTGAATTTTCTAAATTTTTGTTTTTAATAAATAATTCCAATCATTTTTTCATCGCCTTCATCTCTATAGTGTTTGAAATATTGTTATTCTCCCCATATTGTACACGATACAGGGTGCACTTACTTTTTTCCCATGGCTTTATTACTATGTAGCAAAGGGAGCAGATGAACCGCAGCGAGCGTCCCTGGCTAACTGTGATTGACACATTGGATAGCGAGCGGTGGCAGAGTCGTCTGTGTCTGGCGGGCAGGTGATGAAATGTACTTGCACCCTCTTCTACAGCTGTGATACTACTGATCCCTCAAGGCTTTTATGTAGAGAAACGAAATGCAAAACCCTAATGACAAGTGAACGGTTGTAAGACAATTCGCCTGCATCGGCGGGTCGTCTGCGGCTGACGATCC
Organism: Eleutherodactylus coqui; assembly: GCF_035609145.1. Lineage (NCBI taxonomy): Eukaryota > Metazoa > Chordata > Amphibia > Anura > Eleutherodactylidae > Eleutherodactylus > Eleutherodactylus coqui. The sequence goes on from NC_089839.1 coordinate 11,825,624, forward strand.
TATCTGTTGTATAAACCATCAAAGATTTTTCTCAATCCTTTGTAGTCTCGGCTCATAAAATCCCCCCCCCCCCCCACATCAAAGACGTTTCACGCAGAAGAGAAATTAATCTTTTTTTGTTCAAAGCCAAATTCTTGAAATACTTTATTCTCCTCCTAACATCCGTGAATTCCTACAAACAGCGGCTTATTAATTACGGCGTCCGTCGCTTTAATGGATTCGGTCAATATTACTGGTAAATGTCAATGGCGTTAACAGCGGCGCCGGGAGAAACTTCATCACCGCCGCGTTATGAGGACGGAATTATGTACACAGATTAAACCGAGTGGAAGCGGTCCCATATATTAGACGGGTAATGGGAAACGGAGCCATGGGAGTACAGAACTGATGGGATATATATGGAGGGTATATAGTGTCGCCTGATAGGTGCCGGGCATTGGCCACATACCCTACAGAGGGCACACGCCATTGCCCGGTGTCATACAGTTTTCTCCTCTTCTCTCAACTCAACTCTACAGACTCTTCCTATATTGCCGCTACAGCAAGCGATCCTCTCAGTGGCCCCCCTGCGGCTGCACAAAAGTAAAAATGTGTCCTGTTTGCCCCATGAGGTAATGCACGGTCTGAGCCCCACAAAATAATAGTGTTTCCTTTGTGGTACCACTTACTAAAAGTGCCCCCTTCTGTAGCCCAACTTACTAAAAGTGCCCCATTCGTAGCCCCACTTAGTTATAGTTCTCCTCTCTATGGCCCCATTTAGTTATAATGTTCCCTGTATGGACCCACTTAGCTATAGTGCACCCTTTATGGCCCTGTTAAGTTATAGTGCCCCCTCCATGTTCTGAATTAGTTATGGCGCCTCCTTCATGGCCACACTTATTGATAGTACCCAATCTGTGACTCCACCTATGTCCTCTATGGCCCCGCTTAGCTATAGTGCCCCCACTTAGTTACAGTTCTCCTTAATGACCACACTTATTTATAGTGCCCAATCTGTGGCCCCATGTATGTCCTCTCTGGCCCCACCTAGCTATAGTGCCCCCTCTCTGCCCCAAAGACATGTGGCATGGCTCCTGAGATGGTGTGAAAGACCCCAAAATCTGAGATTTTCCTGCTTGAGTATTGGAAGATATGTGTAAGAGGTGCAGCAGCAGCTAAGATATGGTAGGAGGTTGTGGAGCCACTGGTGTGTATTATGAGGTTTTACAACAACTGAAGAGTGCACTATGGTGTTCTGCAGCAGCTAAGATGTGTACTATGGTGTTCTGCAGCAGCTGAGGTGTACACTATGATGTTCTGCAGCAGCTAAGGTGTGAACTATGGTGTTCTGCAGCAGCTGAGGTGTGCACTATGGTGTTCGGCAGCAGCCGAGGTGTGCACTATGGTGTTCTGCAGCAGCTGAGGTGTGCACTATGATGATCTGCAGCAGCCGAAGTGTGCACTAAGATGATCTGGAGCAGCTGAGGTGTGTACTATGGTGTTCTGCAGCAGCCGAGGTGTGTGCTATGGTGTTCTGCAGCAGCTGAGGTGTGTACTATGGTGTTCTGCAGCAGCCGAGGTGTGTGCTATGGTGTTCTGCAGCAGCTGAGGTGTGCACTATGGTGTTCTGCAGTAGCCGAGGTGTTTACTATGGTGTCCTGCAGCAGCCGAGGTGTGTACTATGATGTTCTGCAGCAGCTGAGGTGTGCACTATGATGTTCTGCAGCAGCCGAGGTGTGTACTATGGTGTCCTGCAGCAGCCGAGGTGTGTACTATGATGTTCTGCAGCAGCTGAGGTGTGCACTATGGTGTTCTGCCGGAGTCGAGTTGTGTAATATGGTGTTCTGCAGCAGCTGAGGTGTGTACTATGGTGTTCTGCAGCAGCCGAGGTGTGCACTATGATGTTCTGCAGCAGCTGAGGTGTGCACTATGGTGTTCTGCAGCAGCCGAGATGTGTACTATGGTGTTCTGCAGCAGCTGAGGTGTGTACTATGGTGTTCTGCAGCAGCCGAGGTGTGCACTATGATGTTCTGCAGCAGCTGAGGTGTGTACTATAGTGTTCTGCAGCAGCTGAGGTGTGCACTATAGTGTTCTGCAGCAGCCAAGGTGTTTACTATGCGGTTCTGCAGCAGCTGAAGTGTACACTATGGTGTTCTGCAGCAGTTGAGGTGTGTACTATGATGTTCTGCAGCAGCTGAGGTGTGTACTATAGTGTTCTGCAGCAGCTGAGGTATGCACTATGATGTTCTGCAGCAGCTGAGGTGTGTACTATGAGGTTCTGCAGCAGGTGAGGTGTGTCTTTGTGTCTTCTCCTACCCTTATAATTAAGAGGTCTTCTATAGACATCTGGTGTAATATAACCCTCATTCTCCATCCCTTAACCCTTCGATGTTCATTCATACAATTCTCCTACGTTCCTGCTGGGAGTTGTAGTTCCCGCTGATCGCTCTACCAGCGTCTCAGGGCATATAATTAGATAAGTGCCTCATTACTATTATGTCTCCGTTTCCCGTGATGGCGGTATATTCCCGCTGTCGCCGTCCTCCGGGCTGTGACTTCCCATATTCCGGTATGATCCATAGATTATCGCACGTCACTGTCAGCTTGTTACATATTAGTCGCCGGCTAAATGATGGCTGTGCGTTATAATGTCATGTTTCATAATCAGTCGCAGGGACGGCGCCACCTGAACATGAATAATGGCAGACATTGCGGGTTTTCCTTATCGTTTGGCGGCTTTTCTTCCAGCGTTCCTCGCAGTGTGACACCGCTGTCCATTACACTCATTTTACGGGTCGGGTAATGAAGATGAAGAGGCTCTTGGCAGGAGCTTTAAATAACGGAGGTTCCCAGATCCCATACATTAATAGGGTGGGGGAGGCTGAACCGCGGCCAACGATGACTGCATTACAGCCGCTTATTAAAGCGGATGACATCATTATTAGACTTATGGATAGCGAAATAATAGATATATGGCTGCAAAACGCATTAGTGGCCGCGACGACATTATTAACCCCTTAGTGATGCGGCCTGTTTTGGCCACAAGGACGTAACAATTTGGATTTTGGACTTTCATCTCCACTTTTCAAAAGCCGTAACTCTTTTATTTTCCCGCCACCACGGCCGTAGGAGCGCTTGTTTTTTTTGTGGTGAGATGCAGTTTTTATAGGTATAATTTTTGGGGTAAATATAATGTATTTTATAACTTTTATTAATTTTTTTTTGGGGGGGGGGGGGGGCAGAAAGAAAAACACATCAGTTCTGCCATTGCAATTTCTTTTGTCCAGGTTCAAGCCCTGACGAGGTCCTTACATGTTATCAGTTGGGCCATTCGTTACAGTAACACTCCACTGCCACAACAATGTAACAATCCTGCACTGCTCACCTTGTGTCTGTTTGTGTCATTTCTTCCCTGGTTCTACGGCTCCTCTATCAGGGTCTCACTTCAACGCTCAAGAATCTTAGTCTCTGATGCTTCTGGCACGTACCTACCGATCACCAATTACTCACGGATCGACTATTCCAAGCTACCACCCATCACGGCAGATCCTCGATCGATCACTCTAGAATACAGGTGGATCTGTACCCAGCTTTACCAAGCTTCTGCATGCATGCAGACCAGAAGCTTAGACCCGATCTAGCGACTCAGCACTTTGCAACACCCACACAAATACACGCCGCCACCACCAGTTTGTTAGAGGTAAACTGGAACCCAGACTTATGATTTATGAACGCAACCTTCTGAGTTTATGAGTCGTTTTAAAACAGACAGATTGTAACTGATAAATTGTAGATTTATTCTAGAAAAGTTCTAGCAGTGCGAAACATAGATATGTACAAAGATATACAAAACAGGTTTTTAAAAAGGTTGAGACGCTTCAATGGGGAAAGATATGACCGTCATGTTTAATATCTGGAATGTACCAATCCACAGATACTAAGCGTGATACATACATTAGGCCCAGGTATGAAGAAATGCCATTCGGGGTGTTCTGGGCCTCAGGCCTCAATGTGTGCGGATGCCTTTTATTCGGGCTGGGCCCTTCAGATGACCCAATAACCTTTATTAAAAGATTCTCTTAATAAAAACCTTGGCACCGATTTGTCTATTTGAAGCAGCCTGGGTCACACAATGTCTTATTGGGGGTCATTTAGCACTTTTGTGTTTATGGCTAGTTTTATTGGCAGTGGAACAGGATTCCCTGGCCTCTTGTACATAAAAAAACCTGGCAGTTGCAAGGGAGGAGGGAGTGAGATTAGAACACTGAACTCATCTTTCCCAGTATCTGAGCGGCAAGTTGCTATGGCTAGTCGGGGTACTTTATCAATATCTCTATATCACAGCTTTGTTGCACATGATAAGGCATACTCACCCTGCCACCTGGTGCCAGCTAACCCTCCTATGGGTTCAGTAAGCTAAACGTCTGAAACTGACTCCTGGCAAACTTAATCACCCAAGCTGGCTCTTGTTAGACATGGTGCCCAGGGTCACCCTTCATTGGCACCATTCTGACGGGAACCAAGGGAGGAAATCATGGCAGGAAAACCACCAATGGACAACAAGGGCACAGAGAAATATATCGCTGTCTTTGCACAGTACGCTCACAGTACACAGATAAGGTCCGGCACACATATAACACAAGGCAATAAACAGCATCACAACCTCACAGTCACCATCACTGTTAGAGTCTATTGCTGAAACAAAAATGGGTTAGAGTTGGCATGTAGAGAGCTCTTGCCTATCGACGTGAAGACAGCGGGCCATGGGTTGGGCAAAGGAGAAAGAGGTCAATGGCTTGTCTGTCGATGCAGTGGGAGCGGATGGAGATAAGCAGAATGCCCACAAACCAGGGAGGAGAGATAAGCTTGTCTCTGCACAGGGAGATGGTGGAGATCAGGGGTCTATGGACTGGGCTCACCATCTTAGGCCGCCTGCAGACGAGCGGGTCGGATCCGGCAGCCAGAATTCTCGGCGCAGGACCCGACCCGAGAGCCTGCAGAGACGAGCGCGTACTCACCCGCGCCTGGCGGCCCCGGCTCTTTCATGCGCCGGCTGCCGCGCAGCCGGCGCATGCGCAGACCGGAGGCCGGGTGAGTGCGAGCCCCGCACAAAAATAGGACATGCCGCAGTTTGTTTGCCGCGCGAGATTTCGCGCGGCCAAACCGCGTCCGTCTGCATAGGAGTGCGTATTGTAATGCACTCCTATGCAAACTTTCAGTGGCGGAAATCCCGCGGGAAATCCCGCTGCGGGATTTCCGCCGGTGTGCAGGCGGCCTTACATAGGCATCCGTGCTATACACCATGTCTCTGCCTGATATCCTCTGCAGAGTACCTGACACCAATCGTGACTACCCTAGGGGCTACAACCCAGCGATCCAACTAGCAAAGTATGGACATTTTCCTGTAACTTGTAGCTCTTGGGCCACAATTACATTGGTAATATTTTGGGGTATTTGTGGATTTTTTGAACACATTATTGCGTTTTGTTTTGCGAAACGAAGTGAAGAAACGAGGCATTTTGGCTCCGTTATGTTACTTTACAGCATTTGTTGTGCAGGATAATAAGTGCATTCAATTTGTATTACGGGTTATTATGGATGTGGTGATACTTAACATGTGGGGTTTTTAATTTTTTTTTAAACAAAGAGGGAAAGTAGTCAAAAAGGGTGTTTTTTAGCAATTTTTTCGTGTGTTTCTTTTTATAAATGTAATTTTTACAATTTTTTGGCGCTGTAGGGGACTTGAGCATGCGATGCTATGATAAAATATTGCAAACTTCTGTGATGCAGTGTAATATCGCTAATCATAGTGATCACAGGCCTTGGCGGACCTGGATGTCAATGTCTGGCACCCAGTTGCCACGGCAACCCATCGTCCCTCTGCGATTACATGCTGGATGGCCGGTGACCTCATAGAGGAAGCGCTCTCCCTCTGTGAACCCTTTGCATGCTGCGATCAATGTTGATCATGGCATGTTAGGGGTTAGCAGATGGGATCAGTTTTTTCACCGATCCCCACTGTTGCAGCGGGAGGCTGGATGTCAATAACTGCCAACTCCTCCTGCAGATGGCACAAGGTCAACTTCTGAGCCCGCACCATTCATGGGACCAAAAAGGAATGTCCATTTGCAGGGAGGGCTTCCCAACCAGGGTGTACATTTAAGTCTTAAGGCAGGAAGGGAATAATACTGGGGTCTTCCCGTGTGGCAGAGGGGCCTTTGGCCTGTTTGGGCACCGGGGCCCAGGTGCATCTACTACCCCCCAGCCCCTCTAGTTACACTCCTGATCTCTAAGACTCAGCTACTGTTCTACTGGTTGCGACATAGACGTTCCACTATCCCTGCTGATAACTACTGTATCGCCTCACCTTTATACTTCGGACATGTCAGACATTCCATTCAGCTGGCAGATGGCACTGCCAGGTCTCGATAGTATGAAGGGAGCACAGTGACCCATTGTTTGCAAGTTGGCAGAGCAATACAAGAATACATTTGGAGAGGTTCTTTAGCAGATAGCACACATTCTTCTGTGAAACAAATACACCGGGTAATCATTGCTGCCAGGCTGGGAAAACAGTGAGGAGGCGGAGGGGGGGGGGGGGGGGGAATCTTATATTTCTTATACTTCTTCCTATTCACCTACAGCAAGCAGTGATGGGGAATTGATAAAGTATATTAAAAAATTGCAAAACTTTTCTTTAGAACATCTGGCTTAAAGGGATATTTCACTTGACTGTCTGCCAACCATTCCTGTACCCAGGGGTGTAAGTATAGGGGGTGCAGAGGGTGCGGTCGCACATGGGCCCAGGAGCCCTAGGGGGCCCATAAAGTCCGTCTTCCCCATATTGCAAACTAATACTATCAATGAAGCTTTATAGTTGGGGGCCCAATTCCAAATTTTGCACTGGGACCCAGCAACTTCAAGTTACGCCTCTGCCTGTACCACAAGTTACCCTCAGCAAACCAGAGCCTAAACTGTGTGTTCACCATCCTAACATAGTATGTAAGGACAAAAAAAGCCCTATGGCCATTCATCTCAGCCTATTACCCCCCCCCCCCCCCCCCAATGTTGATCTGGAGGACGGCAAAAAAACCCTAAATGAGATAGTAGCCGATTTTCCCCATTTAAGAGAGAAGATGCCTTCCTAACTCCAATCTGGCATTCGGAATAATCCCCGGATCACCGACCCATGTAGTACTGGTGGGGTTTGCAACTAATTGCCCCAAACTGTAAAGTCAATGACAACAGGAAATGTCATAGCCAGTGTGGTGGCCCGAAGTACATATATCTGACCCGTTCATAATTGTCTATAACTAGAGATGAGCGAACGCGTTCGTCCGAGCTTGATATTTGTGCGAATATTAGGGTGTTCGGGATGTTCGTTATTCGTAACGAACACCATGCGGTGTTCTGGTTACTTTCACTTACTTCCCTGAGACGTTTGCGCGCTTTTCTGGCCAATTGAAAGACAGGGAAGGCATTACAACTTCCCCCTGTGACGTTCAAGCCCTATACCACCCCCCTGCTGTGAGTGGCTGGGAAGATCAGGTGTTCGCCTAATATAAAAGTCGGCCCCTCCCGCGGCTCGCCTCAGATGCCTGGTGAGTTAGATGAGGGACAGTGCTGTTTGTACCGGAGCTGCTGTAGGGAAAGAATTGGTAGTTAGTGTAGGCTTCAAGACCCCCCAAAGGTCCTTATTAGGGCCACTGATAGCTGTGTGTTGGCTGCTGTTAGCAGTGGCAATTTTTTTTCTTCTCAAAATCGCCTCTGCAGACCGTTGCACCTGGCATTAGGGACAGAAGTGCTGCATAGGCAGGGAGAGTGTTAGGAGTGAGTGTAGCCTTCAAGAACCTCAACGGTCCTTTCTAGGGCCATATTTAACCGTGTGCAGTACTGTCCAGGCTGCTGTTGGCTGTGCTGCATATTTTTTGGGCTTCTCAAAATCGCCTCTGCAGAGCATTCCACCCTCCATTGATACTGCAGGGAAAGAATTGTATAGGCAGGGCCACAACACAGTTATTATTCATTGAATATACGCAGTGCGGCCTTTTGCTTGTAAAACAAGTGAAAATAATTCTATTTGTCCAGCCTCTGTCCGTCCTAACGCCGGTGGACACGTGTGAGCTGCGTGAAAAACATTGCTAAATCATACGCACCCAGCTACGCTTTACTGCTGGCTTCGCCATTTGCTTTCCTTAATTGGGAAAAAAAATACCTGCTCTGCCAGAGTTATAATAACTCTGCTACCCTCACGTTCTGTGACACATAAGCAGGGACACAGCACAGTTATTAAACTTCTCATGTTCATTGAATATACGCAGTGCTGCCTTTTGGTGGGAAAAAACTGAAAACAAATCTATTTGTCCAGCCTCTGTCCGTCCTTACGGGCGGTGGACACGTGTGAGCTGCGTGAAAAACATTGCTAAATCATACGCACCCAGCTACGTTTTACTCCTGGCTTCGCCATTTGCTTTCCTTAATTGGGAAAAAAAATACCTGCTCTGCCAGAGTTATAATAACTCTGCTACCCTCACGTTCTGTGACACTTAAGCAGGGACACAGCACAGTTATTAAACTTCTCATGTTCATTGAATATACGCAGTGCTGCCTTTTGGTGGGAAAAAACTGAAAACAAATCTATTTGTCCAGCCTCTGTCCGTCCTAACGCCTGTGGACACGTGTGAGCTGCGTGAAAAACATTGCTAAATCATACGCACCCAGCTACGCTTTACTGCTGGCTTCGCCATTTGCTTTCCTTAATTGGGAAAAAAAATACCTGCTCTGCCACAGTTATAATAACTCTGCTACCCTCACGTTCAGTGACACATTAGCAGGGACACAGCACAGTTATTAAACTTAGATTATTCATTCACTAAAGGCAGTGGGGCCGTTCGTTTTCCAAAAAGTGCAAAAATAATATTTGGCCTGCAGTCTTGCGCCAATTTATTTCCTGCCTGTGAAATCAAATCACTGGTAATACAGCATGCTGAGGGGTAGGGGTAGGCCTAGAGGACGTGGACGCGGCCGAGGACGCGGAGGGCCAAGTCAGGGTGTGGGCACAGGCCGAGCTCCGGATCCCGGTGTGTCGCAGCCGACTGCTGCGCGATTAGGAGAGAGGCACGTTTCTGGCGTCCCCACATTCATCGCCCAATTAATGGGTCCACGCGGGAGACGGTTATTAGAAAATGAGCAGTGTGAGCAGGTCCTGTCCTGGATGGCAGAAAGTGCTTCGAGCAACCTATCGTCAACACGCAGTTCTGCGCCGTCCACTGCTGCAAATCCGAATCCTCTGTCTGCTGCTCCTCCTTCCTCCCAGCCTCCTCACTCCACTACAATGACACCTGCTCAGGAGCGGGAACACTCCCAGGAACTGTTCTCGGGCCCCTGCTCAGATTGGGCAGCAGCGGTTCCTCTCCCACCAGAGGAGTTTATAGTCACTGATGCCCAACCATTCGAAAGTTCCCGGGGTCCGGGGGATGAGGCTGGGGACTTCCGCCAACTGTCTCAACAACTTTCTGTGGGTGAGGAGGACGATGACGATCAGACACAGTTGTCTTGCAGTGAGGTAGTAGTAAGGGCAGTAAGTCCGAGGGAGCAGCGCACAGAGGATTCGGAGGAAGAGCAGCAGGACGATGAGGTGACTGACCCCACCTGGTGTGCAACGCTTACTCAGGAGGACAGGTCTTCAGAGGGGGAGTCAAGGGCATCAGCAGGGCAGGTTGCAAGAGGCAGTGCGGTGGCCAGGGGTAGAGGCAGGGCCAGACCGAATAATCCACCAAGTGTTTCCCAAAGCGCCCCCTCGCGCCATGCCACCCTGCAGAGGCCGAGGTGCTCTAAGGTCTGGCAGTTTTTCACAGAGACGCCTGACGACCGACGAACTGTGGTGTGCAACCTTTGTCGCGCAAAGCTCAGCCGGGGAGCCAACACCAACAGCCTCACCACCACCACCATGCGCAGGCATATGATGGCCAAGCACCCCGCAAGGTGGGACGAAGGCCGTTCAGCGCCTCCGGTTTGCACCGCTGCCTCTCCCCCTGTGCCCCAACCTGCCACTGAGATGCAACCCCCCTCTCAGGACACAGGCACGACCGTCTCATGGCCTGCACCCACACCCTCACCTCCGCTGTCCTCGGCCCCATCCTCCAATGTCTCGCACCGCACAGTCCAGCCGTCGCTAGCGCAACTGTTGGAGCGCAAGCGCAAGTACGCCGCCACGCACCCGCACGCTCAAACGTTAACCGTCCGCATAGCAAAATTCATCAGCCTTGAGATGCTGCCGTATAGAGTTGTGGAAACGGAGTCCTTCAAAAGTATCATGGAGGCGGCGGCCCCGCGCTACTCAGTTCCCAGTCGCCACTACTTTTCCCGATGTGCCGTCCCAGCCCTGCACGACCACGTCTCCCGCAACATTGTACGCGCCCTCACCAACGCGGTTACTGCCACGGTCCACTTAACTACGGACACGTGGACAAGCACAGGCGGGCAGGGCCACTACATCTCCCTGACGGCACATTGGGTGAATTTAGTGGAGGCTGGGACCGAGTCAGAGCCTGGGACCGCTCACGTCCTACCCACCCCCAGAATTGCGGGCCCCAGCTCGGTGCTGGTATCTGCGGAGGTGTATGCTTCCTCCACTAAAGCACCCTCCTCCTCCTCCTCCTCTGTCTCGCAATCAAGATGTGTTAGCAGCAGCATGTCGCCAGCAGTCGGTGTCGCGCGGTGTGGCAGCACAGCGGTGGGCAAGCGTCAGCAGGCCGTGCTGAAACTACTCAGCTTAGGCGATAAGAGGCACACGGCCCACGAACTGCTGCAGGGTCTGACACAGCAGACCGACCGCTGGCTTGCGCCGCTGAGCCTCCAACCGGGCATGGTCGTGTGTGACAACGGCCGTAACCTGGTGGCGGCTCTGCAGCTCGGCAGCCTCACGCACGTGCCATGCCTGGCCCACGTCTTTAATTTGGTGGTTCAGCGCTTTCTGAAAAGCTACCCACGCTTGTCAGACCTGCTCGTAAAGGCGCGCCGGCTCTGCGCACATTTCCGCAAGTCCCACACGGACGCTGCCACCCTGCGCACCCTGCAACATCACTTTAAGCTGCCAGTGCACCGACTGCTGTGCGACGTGCCCACACGGTGGAACTCTACGCTCCACATGTTGGCCAGGCTCTATGAACAACGGAGAGCTATAGTCGAATACCAACTCCAACATGGGCGGCGCAGTGGGAGTCAGCCTCCTCAATTCCTTTCAGAAGAGTGGGCCTGGTTGGCAGACATCTGCCATGTCCTTGGTAATTTTGAGGAGTCTACCCAGGTGGTGAGCGGCGATGCTACAATCATTAGCGTCACCATTCCTCTGCTATGCATCTTGAGAAATTCCCTGCAAACCATAAAGGCAGCTGCTTTGCGCTCGGAAACGGGGGCGGGGGAAGACAGTATGCCGCTGGATAGTCAGGGCACCCTCCTGTCTATTTCTCAGCGCGTACAGGAGGAGGAGGAGGAGCATGAGGAGGATGAGGAGGAGGGGGAAGAGACAGCTTGGGCCGCTGCTGACGGTACACCGGCTGATTGCCTGTCATCCTTTCAGCGTGTATGGCCTGAGGAGGAGGAGGAGGAGGAGGAGGAGGATCCTGAAAGTGATCTTCCTAGTGAGGACAGCCATGTGTTGCGTACAGGTACCCTGGCACACATGGCTGACTTCATGTTAGGATGCCTTTCTCGTGACCCTCGCGTTGCACGCATTCTGGCCACGACGGATTACTGGGTGTACACACTGCTCGATCCACGGTATAAGGAGAACCTGCCCACTCTGATTCCCGAAGAGGAAAGGGGTTCGAGAGTGTTGCTATACCACAGGACCCTTGCGGACAAGCTGATGGTAAAATTCCCAGCCGACAGCGCTAGTGGCAGAAGGCGCAGTACCGAGGGCAAGGTAGCAGGGGATGTGCGTAGATCGAGCAGCATGTACATCCCAGGCAGTGCAACAGTCTTTAAGGGCCTGGCCAGCTTTATGGCTCCCCACCAAGACTGTGTCACCGCTCCCCAGTCACGGCTGAGTCGGCGGGAGCACTGTAAAAGGATGGTGAGGGAGTACGTAGCGGATCGCACGACCATCCTTGGTGACGCCTCTGCCCCCTACAACTACTGGGTGTCGAAGCTGGACACGTGGCCTGAACTAGCGCTGTATGCCCTGGAGGTGCTTGCTTGTCCTGCGGCTAGCGTCTTGTCGGAAAGGGTGTTTAGTGCGGCTGGGGGAATCATCACAGATAAGCGTAGCCGCTTGTCAACCGACAGTGCCGACAGGCTTACACTCATCAAGATGAACAAAGCCTGGATTTCCCCAGACTTCTGTTCTCCACCAGCGGACAGCAGCGATACGTAAGCAATACGTAGGCTGCACCCGCGGATGGAAGCTACGTTCTCTCTCACCATCCAAAACGGGGACATTTCTGCTTCATCAATCTGTGTCTAATATTCCTCCTCCTCCTCCTGCTCCTCCTCCTGAAACCTCCCGTAATCACGCTGAACGGGCAATTTTTCTTAGGGCCACAAGGCTCACTCAAATAATTTTTCTTAACAATTTTTATAAGTTTCAATGCGCTTAAAAGCGTTGGAACTTTAACTTGAACCAATTTTTCGTTACACTGGGCTGCCTACAGGCCTAGTTACCACTTAAGCCACATTAACCATTGCTTACATGGAACGAAGACTGCGCTCCCGCTATACTGCTGCTTCAGAATTGTTACTGGGGCCTGTCTTGAGTGCTACTATTGCTTACATGGAACGAAGACTGCGCTCCCGCTATACTGCTGCTTCAGAATTGTTACTGGGGCCTGTCTTGAGTGCTACTATTGCTTACATGGAACGAAGACTGCGCTCCCGCTATACTGCTGCTTCAGAATTGTTACTGGGGCCTGTCTTGAGTGCTACTATTGCTTACATGGAACGAAGACTGCGCTCCCGCTATACTGCTGCTTCAGAATTGTTACTGGGGCCTGTCTTGAGTGCTACTATTGCTTACATGGAACGAAGACTGCGCTCCCGCTATACTGCTGCTTCAGAATTGTTACTGGGGCCTGTCTTGAGTGCTACTATTGCTTACATGGAACGAAGACTGCGCTCCCGCTATACTGCTGCTTCAGAATTGTTACTGGGGCCTGTCTTGAGTGCTACTATTGCTTACATGGAACGAAGACTGCGCTCCCGCTATACTGCTGCTTCAGAATTGTTACTGGGGCCTGTCTTGAGTGCTACTATTGCTTACATGAAACGAAGACTGCGCTCCCGCTATACTGCTGCTTCAGAATTGTTACTGGGGCCTGTCTTGAGTGCTACTATTGCTTACATGGAACGAAGACTGCGCTCCCGCTATACTGCTGCTTCAGAATTGTTACTGGGGCCTGTCTTGAGTGCTACTATTGCTGACATGGAACGGACACGTGGAGAGGACACGTAGTGCCTCAAAAACATCCCCCTCCTCCTCCAACAGGGAAAACATTGTTGGCAAATGCCTTTGCATTGGTTCGTCTGGTGGCAGTCCAAGAATTTCACCTTTACCGACACTACAAGAGAGCCCCCCCACCATCCCCCCGCCACGGCCTACTTAATCCTGGCCACATTCCGAAAACCAACAAAATACAACCGTGCTACTAGGTCCGCAGTCACCACCACATTACCACCAACGCGGTTACTGTTAAGGTGCATATTACCAGTCTGACTGGGGCATGCAGACACCTTGACAGAATGAATAGTGTGTGGCACATAGGTTCCCCATTGCTATGCCCACGTGTGCAGCTCCTGATGGCGGTGGCACAGGATTCTATTTCTCATTGCTTCTGTACAGCATTGTGGGCTATCGCTCCGCCACTTTTAAAGAGGGTCGCTGCCTAGCCGTGCCAACCTCTGCAGTGTGTGCCTGCGGTCCCTCGTCATGGCAGACGCAATTCTAAATAGACATGAGCGTGGTGTGGCATGAGGGCAGCTGAAGGCTGCCCAGGGACACTTTGGTGTGCGCTGTGGGGGGGAGGGGGGGCGGTTGGTCAGCATGTAACCCAGGAGAAGTGGCAGCAGAGTGTCATGCAGGCAGTGATTGTGCTTTGTTGGAGGTAGTGTGGTGCTTAGCTAAGGTATGCATTGCTAATGAGCGCTTTTCAGAAGTAAAAGTTGTTGGGAGGGGGGGGGGCCCACTCTTGCCGCTATTGTGGCTTAATAGTGGGACCTGTGAACTTAGGATGCAGCCCAACATGTAGCCCCTCGCCTGCCCTATCCGTCACTGTGTCATTCCCATCACTTTCCTGAATTGCCCAGATTTTCACACATGAAAACCTTAGCGAGCATCGGCGAAATACAAAAATGTTCTGGTCGCCCATTGACTTCAATGGGGTTCGTTGTTCGAAACGAACCCTCGAGCATCACGGGAAGTTCGTTACGAATAACGAACACCCGAACATTTTGGTGTTCGCTCATCTCTATCTATAACTTCTGTGAATGTCATGTCCTTAGTGTGGATGCTCTGTGCAAATTGTCTTGTCACTAGTTATGTGTTATTGCACAGCTGCAGCATGTAAGAGGTTAATGTCTGGGATATGTCTGGAAAATGTAACAATTTGTGTTGCTACGAGAGTGCAAAGTGAAAGTAAAGGGAGTTCCTTTCTAGTCAGTCAGAGAGTGAGTGCCAGCTACATGGGAGTACCTTCAACCCTCATGTGGTGAAGAATGGAAACAGAGGAGCGGTACCCTGGAGGTTCATGCCCAGGACCCCGTCCTTAAAGAGAAAGAGAAAGCAAGTGTGGAGAAGAAAAGAAGGAGAGTGAGTCCGCTGTGCAGTGTCTAGAAGCTTCCCAAAAGTGAGTGTTCAGTGGAGTGTTCTGCTTCTTCCGCATCGGGACGCTGCGATCACATTGCAAGGGGTCCGATGGACAATAAAGGAAGTCCTCTCCCTCTGTCAGCCTTTTACATGCTGAGATTGCGTTGACAGCAGCATGAAAAGGGTTAAACAGCAGGGATCGGAGAATCGGTTTCTCCGATCCCCACTGTTTGAACAAGCACCAGGCAGTTGTCCAACAGCCGAGCACCGGCTTCCCCTGGCATAGGAGTCCCTTGCCAGGCTTCTAATTTGTGAAAAGACGATTGCATCAGAATACGGCCCCGTAACGACCGCGGTAAAAAGGTGTATGGCTGGGCTTAAGGGGTTAAATTTCTGTTACTTTGTACCATTGCACCTGAGTAATATCCCATAATGCAATCTTTTATTCATCCCATCTAATATTAATGGGCAGTGCAGCGGGTCCGGGGGGGAGCAGCATCGCTGGTGATTACCGGATGATATTAAACTAGGTCACGCCGTACACACGGTCGGAATCGGCGAGATGTAACTTGTGGACTAAAATGCTGTTTCAGTCATTTTCATCTTTTTTCTCTTGGTTAATGGCACATTTTATATTCCACTGTAATTTCTCCTGGGACGCGGCGCTGACTGAGGTATTTACATGGAAATTGGCTTTTCCCCGCGCTTTCGCTTTGCGGTCAGATATTAGTGAAGTGATTGCGTTAATTGATGCAATATTTATTAATTACACCAATCAGGAAAATATTCAGACGCGGAAATAATAAGCGAAATGAGCCGCTTCGTAAAATGTCGAGCGTCAGCTGTGAAGACCGCGCACACACCGCCCCCTGAGAAACGCCGCACCGCCAAGATCGCGTCGCAGAATTATACGGTGGCTTCAGACAAACAAGTTATGCAAATTGATACCGTTTCGGGAAATCACATGACCTGGGAGCGCCATCTAAGGGAAAGGCAGTCTGCGAAGAAAATTCTGTCGACGCTGTCGCGCCGTAGAAACTGCTTTGTGTCGCTGTTTTTGTGTCTGGTTGGAAATGAAGGAGTGAAGATGTTTTTAAGGCGCCGCCATCATATGGGCAAGTTTACTAGATGGCAGGACTGCGCCAGTGTGAGCGGACCCAACAGCGCAGAAAAGTACATGAAAAAGTGCCGATACGGGTGCTATAGCATGTGATCATGCGCCCTGCAGAGTTCATATACGTTACACGGATCTGGCGTGGCGTAGGCTTGCTTGGTCTGGCGTGGCGTAGGCTGGTGTGCCTGGCAGATCCCGAGGCCTTAATCGGGGCTTCAGCTGCCATGGGAACCCCTGTCAGCCGCTATTGATCATGGCATGTGAGGGGTTAAACGTCGAGGAGCGGAGATTTCTCGTACTGGCCTTAGGCTGGACTTACACGAACGGGTCAGATTCCGTATGTGGATTTCCGCAGTGGAGGTCCAGCGATCATTCGTGGAAATTGCGAGCGTCTCCGCCGCTCGTACGCAATCTTAAGTGTGTGTGAACGATGGCACACTCACATCCGTTGAAGTCAATGGAGACCGTCCGCGTGGAATCTGCGCTAAAATAGAGCATGCTGCAATTTTTCTTCCGCTTGTGGAATACGCAATTCATATCTGCGACTGTGAATGAGAAAAAAATTGAAAACGTGCGCCTTTCAGTGCCCGCATTTTACGCTGGATCTTTCGTGCGGACGCCAATCGCGCCCATGTGAGCCCGGCCTTAGATTAGGCGGCCATAAACACCGAAGACGCCGTAAGAACCCGCATGGCTGGGCACTTAGGGGTTAAACAAGGGGATACAACAATAAACATCATAGAAAAGTCCTGCGCACAATTAGCCAGCGCCTCCCCCTCCGTCCAGCAGAGTGTGACTCCGCGTCAGCGATTGCTATTTCCGTACCCGGCTGAGAGCACCGCCGTCCGCGGCCGCTTCCAGTTTTGTTTTACGGATAAAACTTCGGCGTCGACGAGCATTTCATTCGGCGCGTTCATAATTATTCCGCGTGACAATTACATCCAGAGTAATTGCGATTTAATACCTCTCCACAAGCGAAAATTGCCGCTTTTAGCTGGAAAAGTGCTATAATAATGAAGCAAATCCCCTAAGTGATGAGTTCTCAGCACCTCCGGCGACGGCTGCTTAAATGGCTGACTCTGCACTAAGTGCAATTGTAAAGGCCAAGCGGCTGCCGAACAATCGTGGCGAACAGTAACTGCCTACTAAACAGAACGCTGCGGCGTGCGGCTGCCAGAACCCGGGGAAAGGGTCAAGAATCCAGGATGATGTAATAGCTGAGACCGCAGACGGCGGCGAGAGCAATGCGGCACCTGCCAAACCGGCGCCGATCCCCCAGAGGACGCAATTAACCTGTAGGACCCCTTGTCCCACGATTCGGGTCCAGATGGACAAGGATAACGAGCGTGTTACGTGATTGAGTTGGAAGCGGAGGACATGCCGCCGGTGATTACGGGTGATTTCACGGGGTGGAATTCCAAACCGGGAGTATTGCGCTATTGGGTTCACCCGTGGGAATTAGGCCTTGGGGTCGCCGAGGGTCATGAATGACTAAATGGCTAACAACAACAACAACCACCTCAAAAGTGATATGGAAAAAGACCTGGGGGTACTAGTGGATTGTAGACTAAACTGGAGTAACCAATGCCAGTCAGCTGCTGCAAAAGCTAATAAAGTCTTGGGGTGCATTAATAGAGGTATAGGGGTGAGGGACGAGAACATTATCCTCCCACTACATAAGGCACTTGTCAGGCCCCACATGGAATACTGCGTACAGTTCTGGTCACCGGTGCTCAGGAAAGATGTTACAGTGCTGGAGGGGGTTCAAAGAAGGGCAACTAAACTAATACATGGAACGACGGGACTGGAATACCCAGAGAGGCACCAAAACTGGGATTATTCACCCCGGAAAAAAGACGGCTAAGGGGCGACCAAATAACCATGTATAAATACATGAGGGGACGATACAAGGATCATAATCTCATTATAGGGGGGCTGTTTGGGACCCCTGAACTCCAATCGGGGCATTTAAATGCTCTCAATTCTGCTCCATACAAGCCCCGACCCTGGAGGGAATACATGTACGGCCAAAAGCATGAAGGTGTAAGAGGGTATTCCTAAAATCTGAAGTTATTTCCTATCCATAGAATAGGGAATAACTTTATGATCGGTGGGGGTCTGCTGAGACCCCACCGATCAAGAGAATGGGTACCCCTTGTCCTGCTCTGCTCCTCAATATGAGATCACTGCACCCCCCAGAGAGGCGGAGACTGAATGGAGTGATAGCCAAGCATGCGCGGTTGCGCTCCATTCACTTTTTCAGCATATGAGCGCTTGGTATTTTTCGTCAGCCCCACTAAAATACATTGAGTGGCGGATGCAAACGCTCAATCATCACTACAATTAATGGGACCTCAGTGCTGGTGGTAAACGGGAACCCCCATTCTCGGGATCGGTGGGGTTCTCAGTGGTGAGATGCCCACCAATCATAAAGTTGTCCGCTGTGCTGTGCATATCCTGTGGATAGAGGAGAACTTTAAATTTTGGGACCCCTGTAATATCTATGGATCCAGGAAGCGGATCCAATGGGCAAGCAAGGTCAGTAAGCTGACTGGGGACAGAGTTCGCATGGACAGTGTACGGACCCATATTACATTGACTGCGTGAAAACTCATCACTTGCAATATTCTGATCCGTCTTACAGACGAGACTCGCCCATTCAAGTCAATGAAGATAGAAACAAACGGACAACAGACGGATGCCACCTTTGTGCAGGCGGTGTGCTGTCCACTTTTCAAAAAGATGCAGAAAAAAAAGGAATTGGGCTTCATTTTTTTCCTTTGCAGACGTGAAAAACAGATGGCGCAGGGCGTTCAAAAACTGACGCATGGACTGAACACGGAGGCCACGCAGAGCTGCACGCGGATGGAAAGATGTCTGTCCTTTGCAGACGTAAAACGGACATTTTTTTTAACACATTGGTGAACCTGGCCTTAGAGAATAAGGCAGGCCTGGGGGGGGGGGGGGCAGAGCTGACTTGGCTGGGAATGATTTGGGGGAGCAGAGCTAATTTAGAATGGTAAGGCATGGGGTAGCAGACTTAGAATAATAATCGTAGACATAGCAGAGTAAGGGGGAATTCACACAAGCAAGTTTCACAATACGGTTCATCCCCTCCCGCGCGCTTACAGCCATTTCTGAAGAAGGGGCTGCATCTCCGAAACGTGTTTAGGCTGTCTGGTTTGAAAAAAGTTAATAAAAAAGAACGGGGTAATTCCCTTGTTTGATCATTTATCGACTATAAGTATTATGCCCCCAGACTTCTCAAACTTAAACCTGTATAGTATAAATGGCATGAGAATGATATAATAGGTCATTCTCATATTATGAATGGTGTGAGAATGACCTGAGGGTAATCTATGTTGTTCTTGTATTATATAAATAGTGTGATAGTGGCCTGGGGTTATTACAAGTTAGTCTCATAGTATAAATGGCATAAGAATGATATAATAGGTCATTCTCATATTGTGAATGGTGTGAGAATGACCTGGAACAAACAGAAGGACACAATTGTTAGCCTAGATCTGAGTTACCAAGAGAAATGACTCAACTGGACTGAATGCTTCATCTGTAGCACCCTATGACTTTGTTTATGGTCTTGGTACTCTGTTGGCCCCTAGACTCCAGTGCATATTATCTAATGGCTGATTCTCTGCATAGCGCACACCAAAAACCAGACTGGGCACACCTCAACAATCAGGTTCAACATTGTACAGACAGACACCAGTATAAAACATCTCTGTGGTCCTGGGACAGAATTCTGTCCAGAGACCGGGGAAGGAGCAATATTAACTGCCATCTGTCATCATCCCTCAGATAAGCCAATTCCTGGGCCCCATTTTTGGTCTCCCAGGATGGCTACCACAATCTTCTAACTACCTAATATACAATGTACATTGGTAGTGTATGAGACTACCGATGCCCTGTACCTGCTCTCTGATTGGCCAGCGATGCTTACATGGTGGGCAATCAGGGAGCTGCATAGAGTGTCTTAGACTACTAAAGCACAGTATGCAGGAGATAGAAGACTGCTATGGCAATGCCGGAAGACCAAAAATGAGTCCTGGGAATCCATGGAGTGCAGGAACAAGGGCGCAGAGGATGGCAGGACATATAGTGTCCCCTGAACAGAATTTGGTCCCAGGGCGGAAGAAATGCTTTGAACGTAAAATTCCCTTGAGTGTTGCCTTTTACATCTTGGCTACAGCAATACCAAGAACAGCCTGTAGACAAGGGTGGCACTGTTTCTCCCCCCCAAAAAGACCAATTGTCTTACCTCTCACAACTTTCTGTGCTCATTTTCATGCTCTGAATTAAATTTGCTGTAGATTTTCGTAATTCCTCATTTTCGTGGCAGCCAACGCAATAACCATTTGAGACATTTGGCTTGTGTGAGCAGACATTTCTAGCTGTTACATCTTTCTAACATATCCTGCAAACTTGTTAGTTCCTAATTGCGGCGCAGCAAGTCTCTCCCGAATAATTAGACTTCACCAAACAGGTGCGACCAGAGGAGGGGAACTATTCCTCCAGCCTTCAGTTATCTTCAGGTTTCATCTAAAACAGCCCTTGCTGTGTGGAAAAATCCTTAGAAAATAGTCAAAAGGGCTCATAAATGAATCTCTGCAGATGTAACAAGCGTAAGAATTCTCATTCCAGATAAGAAGTTACATTTATTTTCTGCATTATGACACATTAAGAAAACATGCAGAGTAGAAAGCGTGAATTACTGCAGTAAATGCTTCTACCACTAGGCGGAGCTGTATAATATTGTACATATGCAGGGGCCTAACTAAAGGTTCAGGGGCCTGGGTGCAAAAGTTCAGCTTGCCCCCTCACCCTCACCCCTGTACCCGTACCCATACCTAAACCGTGCTGCATACAGCTGTAGAGCCCCTTAGGCTGTGCTCATGTTTTTTGTTGCATTTTTGAACCACAATTTAAAAAAACACATTAAAAAACGACATGCGTTTTTTTAGAAACTGCACACACTATTAAAAACTGCATGTGGAGTTGAACAATATGTGCAGGATTTGATGTATTTTTTTATTTGTGTGTTAAGTGTGCAATCATAACAGGAGATACCCAGGTTATACCAGCATGCTCCATCAAAGTACCAATGACCACTTGTCCGTGAGTGAGTTACATGCTACACCCCTGATCACATGACGGTGATGTTATCAAAGGTCCTGTAAGCACACGGCTGCTGTCAGGCTAGGTGTTCTTTGGTATTCCATAGCAACTGAGGCCGCAAAGGGGTTGTAGGGGATGGAATACTAATGAACACCTACAGCAGCCGTGTGCTTACAGGACCTGTGATAATGTCACATTCATGTAATTAGTCATCTGTGTGGGAGGAGTCTGGGATCACATGACCGGGGGTGATCGGTGTGTGCAGGACTCTGCTGCTTTTCATCCCTGTTGTATGAAGAATGTAGTAAAGCTGTATGTTTATGATGTGCATGTAGCAGAGCTGTGTGGCGCAATGCGCCACCAGAAACACTGGTACTATGTAATTTCCTAATAATTACTAGTATCACTATATACAGGAGAAGTATAGCTTATACCAGCTGTACATATATAATTATATACAGGAGATACCCAGGTTATACCAGCATGCTCCATATCACTATATACAGGATGTATAACTTATACCAGCTGTACATATATAATTATATACCGGAGATGCCCAGATTATACCAGCATGCTCCATATCACTATATACAGGAGATGTATAACTTATACCAGCTGTACATATATAATTATATACCGGAGATACCCAGGTTATACCAGCATGCTCCATATCATTATATACAGGAGATGTATAACTTATACCAGCTGTACATATATAATTATATACCGGAGATGCCCAGGTTATACCAGCATGCTCCATATCACTATATACAAGAAGATGTATAACGTATACCACCTGTACATATATAATTATATACAGGAGATACCCAGGTTATACCAGTATGCTCTATATCACTATATACAGGAGATTTATAACTTATACCAGCTGTACATATATAATTATATACAGGAGATCCCCAGGTTATACCAGCATGCTCCATATCACTATATACAGGAGATGTATAACTTATACCAGCTGTACATATATTATTATATACAGGAGATACCCAGGTTATACCAGCATGCTCCATATCACTATATACAGGATGTATAACTTATACCAGCTGTACATATATAATTATATACAGGAGATACCCAGGTTATACCAGTATGCTCCATATCACTATATACAGGAGATGTATAGCTTATACCAGCTGTACATATATAATTATATACCGGAGATGCCCAGATTATACCAGCATGCTCCATATCACTATATACAGGAGATGTATAACTTATACCAGCTGTACATATATAATTATATACCGGAGATGCCCAGGTTATACCAGCATGCTCCATATCACTATATACAAGAAGATGTATAACGTATACCAGCTGTACATATATAATTATATACAGGAGATACCCAGGTTATACCAGTATGCTCTATATCACTATATACAGGAGATTTATAACTTATACCAGCTGTACATATATAATTATATACAGGAGATACCCAGGTTATACCAGCATGCTCCATATCACTATATACAGGAGATGTATAACTTATACCAGCTGTACATATATTATTATATACAGGAGATACCCAGGTTATACCAGCATGCTCCATATCACTATATACAGGAGATGTATAGCTTATACCAGCTGTACATATATATTTACAGGAGATGCCCAGGTTATACCAGCATGCTCCATATCACTATATACAGAGAGATGTATAACTTATACCAGCTGTACATATATAATTATATACCAGAGATACCCAGGTTATACCAGCATGCTCCATATCACTATATACAGGAGATGTATAGCTTATACCAGCTGTACATATATAATTATATACCGGAGATGCCCTGATTATACCAGCATGCTCCATATCACTATATACAGGAGATGTATAACTTATACCAGCTGTACATATATAATTATATACCGGAGATGCCCAGGTTATACCAGCATGCTCCATATCACTATATACAAGAAGATGTATAACGTATACCAGCTGTACATATATAATTATATACAGGAGATACCCAGGTTATAACAGTATGCTCTATATCACTATATACAGGAGATTTATAACTTATACCAGCTGTACATATATAATTATATACAGGAGATCCCCAGGTTATACCAGCATGCTCCATATCACTATATACAGGAGATGTATAACTTATACCAGCTGTACATATATTATTATATACAGGAGATACCCAGGTTATACCAGCATGCTCCATATCACTATATACAGGAGATGTATAGCTTATACCAGCTGTACATATATTATTATATACAGGAGATACCCAGGTTATACCAGTATGCTCCATATCACTGTATACAGGGAGATGTATATCTTATACCAGCTGTACATATATATTTACAGGAGATACCCAGGTTATAGCAGCATGCTCCATATCACTATATACAGGAGATGTATAACTTATACCAGCTGTACATATATAATTATATACAGGAGATACCCAGGTTATACCAGCATGCTCCATATCACTATATACAAGAAGATGTATAACGTATACCAGCTGTACATATATAATTATATACAGGAGATACCGAGGTTATACCAGTATGCTCTATATCATTATATACAGGAGATGTATAACTTATACCAGCTGTACATATATAATTATATACAGGAGATCCCCAGGTTATACTAGCATGCTCCATATCACTATATACAGGAGATGTATAACTTATACCAGCTGTACATATATAATTATATACTGGAGATGCCCAGGTTATACCAGCATGCTCCATATCACTATATACAGGAGATGTATAACTTATACCAGCTGTACATATATTATTATATACAGGAGATCCCCAGGTTATACTAGCATGCTCCATATCACTATATACAGGAGATGTATAACTTATACCAGCTGTACATATATAATTATATACAGGAGATACCCAGGTTATACCAGCATGCTCCATATCACTATATACAGGAGATGTATAACTTATACCAGCTGTACATATATAATTATATACAGGAGATACTCAGGTTATACCAGCATGCTCTATATCACTATATACAAGAGATGTATAACTTATACCAGCTGTATATATATATAATTATATACAGGAGATACTGAGGTTATACCAGCATAGACTATATCACTATATACAGGAGATGTATACCTTATACCAGCTGTACATATATAGTTATATACAGGACATACCCAGGTTATACCAGCATGCTCAATATCACTATATACAGGAGATGTATAACTTATACCAGCTGTACATATATAATTATATACAAGAGATACCCAGGTTATACCAGCATGCTCCATATAACTATATACAGGATGTATAACTTATACCAGCTGTACATATATAATTATATACAGGAGATACCCAGGTTATACCAGCATGTTCCATATCACTATATACAGGAAATATATAACTGATACCAGCTGTACAAATATAATTATATACAGAAGATGCCCAGGTTATACCAGCATGTTCCATATCACTATATACAGGAAATATATAACTGATACCAGCTGTACATACATAATTATATACAGGAGATACCCAGGTTATACCAGCATGCTCCATATCACTATATACAGGAGATGTATAACTTATACCAGCTGTACATATATAATTATATACAGGAGATACCCAGGTTATACCAGCATGCTCAATATCACTATATACAGGAGATGTATAGCTTATACCAGCTGTACATATATATTTACAGGAGATACCCAGGTTATACCAGCATGCTCCATATCACTATATACAGAGAGATGTATAGCTTATACCAGCTGAACATATATAATTATATACCGGAGATACCCAGGTTATACCAGCATGCTCCATATCACTATATACAAGAAGATGTATAATGTATACCAGCTGTACATATATAATTATATACAGGAGATACCCAGGTTATACCAGTATGCTCTATATCATTATATACAGGAGATGTATAACTTATACCAGCTGTACATATATAATTATATACAGGAGATCCCCAGGTTATACCAGCATGCTCCATATCACTATATACAGGAGATGTATAACTTATACCAGCTGTACATATATAATTATATACTGGAAATGCCCAGGTTATACCAGTATGCTCTATATCATTATATACAGGAGATGTATAACTTATACCAGCTGTACATATATTATTATATACAGGAGATCCCCAGGTTATACCAGCATGCTCCATATCACTATATACAGGAGATATATAACTTATACCAGCTGTACATATATAATTATATACTGGAGATGCCCAGGTTATACCAGTATGCTCCATATCACTATATACAGGAGATGTATAACTTATACCAGCTGTACATATATTATTATATACAGGAGATACCCAGGTTATACCAGCATGCTCCATATCACTATATACAGGAGATGTATAGCTTATACCAGCTGTACATATATATTTACAGGAGATACCCAGGTTATACCAGCATGTTCCATATCACTATATACAGAGAGATGTATAACTTATACCAGCTGTACATATATAATTATATACAGGAGATACCCAGGTTATACCAGCATGCTCCATATAACTATATACAGGATGTATAACTTATACCAGCTGTACATATATAATTACATACAGGAGATACCAGGGTTATACCAGCATAGACTATATCACTATATACAGGAGATGTATACCTTATACCAGCTGTACATATATAGTTATATACAGGAGATACCCAGGTTATACCAGCATGCTCCATATCACTATATACAGGAGATGTATAACGTATACCAGCTGTACATATATAATTATATACAGGAGATACCCAGGTTATACCAGCATGCTCCATATAACTATATACAGGATGTATAACTTATACCAGCTGTACATATATAATTATATACAGGAGATACCCAGGTTATACCAGCATGTTCCATATCACTATATACAGGAAATATATAACTGATACCAGCTGTACATATATAATTATATACAGAAGATGCCCAGGTTATACTAGCATGTTCCATATCACTATATACAGGAAATATATAACTGATACCAGCTGTACATATATAATTATATACAGGAGATACCCAGGTTATACCAGCATGCTCCATATCACTATATACAGGAGATGTATAACTTATACCAGCTGTGCATATATAATTATATACAGGAGATACCCAGGTTATACCAGCATGCTCCATATCACTGTATACAGGGAGATGTATAACTTATACCAGCTGTACATATATAATTATATACAGGAGATGCCCAGGTTATACCAGCATGCTCCATATCACTATATACAGGAGATGTATAACTTATACCAGCTGTACATATATAATTATATACAGGAGATACCCAGGTTATACCAGCATGCTCCATATAACTATATACAGGATGTATAACTTATACCAGCTGTACATATATAATTATATACAGGAGATACCCAGGTTATACCAGCATGTTCCATATCACTATATACAGGAAAATATAACTGATACCAGCTGTACATATATAATTATATACAGAAGATGCCCAGGTTATACCAGCATGTTCCATATCACTATATACAGGAAATATATAACTGATACCAGCTGTACATATATAATTATATACAGGAGATCCCTAAGTTATACCAGCATGGGCCATATCATTATATACAGGAGATGTATAACTTATACCAGCTGTACATATATAATTATATACAGGAGATACCCAGGTTATACCAGCATGCTCCATATAACTATATACAGGATGTATAACTTATACCAGCTGTACATATATAATTATATACAGGAGATACCCAGGTTATACCAGCATGTTCCATATCACTATATACAGGAAATATATAACTGATACCAGATGTACATATATAATAATATACAGAAGATGCCCAGGTTATACCAGCATGCTACATCAAAGTAGCATCTCTGTGAGTGTGTGCTTCACATGCTCAGCCTTCTGATCACATGACAATGACATCATCGCAGGTCCTAAAGCATATATAAAACACAGAGCCTGACTGTCATGTGATCAGTTGCATGGTATCTTAGCTCTGCCCCTGATCACATGGCGGTAACGTCATCACAGGTCCTTCATCCTTGTCCCCTCACTGAGTGCCACCCAAACCTAGCCCCCGGCCGGTACGGTTAAACGGCATATGACGGGGGCCCGCGGGCCACAGTTTGCTAAGGGGCCGGATCATAATTATGACCCCTAGCGGTACGCTAGTGTACATATGCCTACCGAAACATGAATTCTTTTCACTGCACATCCTGTGGCCATCAAGGGTACTACACATATAAATGCAAATTGTCAAGCAGACGAATGTGGCTAAGAGGGGGTACAGGCTATTAGCCATGGCAGGCAGCAGACAAAGCAGAGTCCCAAATACAGAGCCAATGTCAGGGAGCACAGAAGTCAGCATAGTCAGAACTAGCATGAGTCAAAACCAGGAACACATGAACTGCGGCTTTGTCACTGTGGTTGGAGACCAATTCTTTAGGCATCCACAGTCATAGCGAATGTCAGCTGGTGGTTGGTGTTGGGATGGAATTAGGGTGCGCATGCTAGCCCTTCAAGAGAGTGGCGGGGTCACGAGCGAGTTCTACAAGCAGAGACCTGAGGAGGACCATGCACCACGTAGCAGGTGGTGACTGACTGCAAACGTAGCAGCACGTGAGTAGAGGACCTGCGCCATGACACAAATTTTAGCTAATCAACAAATGGAGCTAAGAACGCGGCGCTGGGGTCAACAGCGAAGGTTGCACTCATAGCACCACTGGCAATGAGTGGGAGGTCTGCTTTAACTATGGGTGCATCTGTGTAACACCAAACAGCCCAAGGACCCCTGGCAGCGGCACCAATGTGAACTGACTCCACAACTTTAGGACACAGATACAGAAGAAAAGTATTGAGGGGGATAAAAAATAATACAAAGCTATACTCTATTATACTTATTGCATGTCTGTCCGCTGCTCCACTCTCCACTTACTTCAGGATCCAGTAGTCACATACCCATTGAAGCACGTGACCACTGTGGCCAATCACTGGTCTCAGCACCCATTGTGGCCGTAGATTGGCCACAGGGTTCACATGCTTAGATGGTCATGTGACTGCTGGACCCCGAGGCGAGCGTAGATCATAGAAAAGCCTGCAGTCTGCTGGGCCTGAGTTAGGTGAGCATGAGTGAAGGGAAAGAGGGGTTGCCAAAAAAAGGTTAGGGATGGAGGGGCGGACAACAGTAGAGGGAACAGGGAGAGAGTGGAGGGGGGATCTGTATTAATACTCTGCACTGAACCCGCTGAGATATTGAAATGGCCCTATGAGCGTTAGACCCTACTCTATGATGTTCATGGGCCCTACCAGAGCATATAACCAGGGGCTCAGCTTTTGGCACACATTTCTTAAATGCAAATGCAGTGTCCTGTAGGCTGACACATGGCATGCGCTGAGGCGCTGGGAGGGCAGGATGCTGGCTTACCATGCGCCCTCCTGGAGGGACGCACGCAGCCAAGGCCAGTCGCAATGCTGGGCCTCTTCCGGCATGGGGATGCCCAATAATCGTTAGGATAGGTGACGGAGTTGTCACGGGTGACGCCACTGTTTTGGCAGTCACCGGTATGCACTTTGGTGGGGAAATAACTGAGCCACAGACAAGGTTATAGTACCTCAGGTCCCTGGGAATGGTCAGGGCCTGGAATGACTTTACCGAATAACTTCAAACGGTACAAGTCAGAAATCAGCAGTATTCCGAGTGCAGGCAAAAATGAGATATCTATATATACAGACTTGATGATAAGTACCTCCACACAGTGAGCCGGACTTCAGGACGCCTGTGTGTGTGACAACTGGAGATGAGTACCTCCACCACAGCGGTCCCAGATTTCAGGACATCTGGGTGTGAACAGTTGAAGAAGAAGAAAGAGTACCTCTGCACTGGGCCTCGAGAAAGACTCACTGACTGCTCACTCTCTCTCGGATGCGTTCACTTACAATTCATGCTGGTCCTTGTGCTCAGGAAACCTCTCCTCCTCCTCCACGCTTCACTACATGAGGGCTGAAGGTGCCTCCATGTAGCTAGACCTCCCGACTACCATTTCTGAAGACATGGACCCTTTCCTGCTCCCAATCACTCACATTTATAGCTTCACTCATCCCACGTGACAGGATATAATTGTTACATTTGCAGACAGTCTCCATGCTTTGCAGACATTAACCCATCACACGCTGCAGCTGTGCAATACACATAACAGAATGGCGACAGTTTGGCACGGAATACCAACACAAGACAAACATGTATGACATTGTGGAGGGGGCCAGGAGAGCATGTACTGGGCCACAACACAAAATCTAGAACAGGTCTTCTTACTAGTATTTTGTGTCACATGTTTGACTGCTGTCCTCACATGGGGTAAAGGAACCTTTGGGCTATCTCAAGTACCAGGCCCTTGGTGCAGCTCTGCATCGCCTATAGTTATATCCCTGAAAATGGGGAAAGTTTCTTCTTAAAGGGGTATTCTGGGACTTTTATTATTGATAAGCTATGCTCCTCCGCTCAGTTGTGACTACTGTTGCCTGGCAGCGCTGGGGTCCAAGTTTCAAATCTGGCCAAGGACAACATCTGCTGAAATTTGTATGTTCTCCATGTGTTTGTTTCTTCCAACTTAATCATACATTAATGCAGATGTTGTCCTTGGTCATAGTCCATCCTAGGACCCCAGCCCTGCAAGACAACAGTGCTAACCGTTGAGGAGAGGGGAGGAGGAAGAGGTCTTCTCAGGAAGAAAAACACGGTGGCTCAGTAGTTAATACTAGGTTCAAATCTGATTAAGGCCGCCTGCACACGAGCGGAAATCCCACGGCGGGATTTCCCGCGGGATTTCCGCCACTGAAAGCCTGCATAGGAGTGCATTACAATACGCACTCCTATGCAGACGGACGCGGTTTGGCCGCGCGAAATCTCGCGCGGAAAACAAACCGCTACATGTCCTATTTTTGTGCGGGGCTCGCAGAATTCTCGCCGCCGGATCCGACCCGCTCGTCTGCAGGCGGCCTAAGGACAACATCTGCATAGTGCTTGTATGTTCTTCCCGTGTTTGTGTGGGTTTCTTCATAATAATAATCACCTTATTTAGCGCATACCTTTGTTGTGAAAAAAACTGAGAGAACATATAAACTCCATGCAAATGTTGTCCTTAGTCAGATTTGAACTTGGGACCCCAGTGCTGCCCAGGTAACAATACTTACCAGTGAGCCACCATGCTTCTTCTTCCTCCAGAGGAGAAGTAGAAGAAGAATGTGGAAGAAGAAGGAGAAGGGAAGTGAAAGGAAAAGGAATGAGGAGGAATAATAATAATAATAATAATCTTTATTTGTATAGCGCCAACTTATTGCGCAGCGCTTTCAGGCATGGATAAATGCAAAACAATACAACAATTGCAACAAATACAATGTGAGGTACATTTGGTTAGACACAAATGGGTTGGGGGTGGTACAGGAGGTGCAGGGTTGGGGAAACAGGCAGTAGGAAATTTTATGTACAGATCATTTATTAGAAGGCAAGCAGGGTGGAGCACCATAGGGAGGGGCGAGGGACTAGGTCAGGGGATTTTGTATGCCCCCCTGAAGAGGTGCGTTTTTAAGGCACATCTGAAATTTCGTGCATTGGGAATTGTCCGGATGCCTTGGGGTAGAGCGTTCCAGAGGATGGGTGCTGCTCTAGTGAAGTCCTGTAGGCGAGCATGAGAGGTTCGTATTACAGGGGTGTTTAGTCTGAGTGTGTTAGCCGATCGGAGTGAGCGTGCTGGGTGGTGTACTGACAGTAGGGAGGCGATGTATGGTGGCGCAGCGCCATGCAGAGCTTTGTGGGTGAGGTAGAGGAGTTTAAATTTAATTCTGGAGTGGATGGGCAGCCAATGCAGCGACTGGCATAGTGCAGAGGCGTCTGAATTACGACTGGATAGAAAAATGAGTCTAGCTGCCGCATTTAGTATGGATTGGAGTGGAGCGAGTCTAGTGCGGGGGAGGCCAATGAGTAGCGAGTTGCAGTAGTCAAGCCGGGAGTGGATGAGCGCAACCACGAGTGTCTTTAGCGTGTCCGTGGTTAGGAAGGGACGTATTTTAGCAATATTTCTGAGGTGCATGTGGCATGTTTGGGCCAGAGATTGGATATGGGGGGCAAAGGAGAGGTCAGAGTCCAGTGTGACCCCAAGGCATCGGGCATGCCGTCTGGGGGTTATGATGGTGCCAGACACTGGAATGGAGATGTTGAGGGGAGGTCGGTTAGAAGGTGGAAAGACAAGGAGGTCAGTTTTAGAGAGGTTTAGTTTGAGAAAAAGAGAGGACATAGTGTTAGAGACAGCAGACAGACAGTCGGTGATATTTTGGAGGAATGGTCCAGAGATCTCACGAGAGGAGGTGTATAGTTGGGTGTCATCAGCGTAGAGATGGTATTGGAGGCCAAATCTGTGGATGGTTTGTCCAATTGGGGCAGTATAGATAGAGAAAAGAAGGGGACCAAGGACCGAGCCCTGGGGTACCCCGACAGCGAGAGGAAGTGGAGCAGAGATAGAACCAGCAAAGGAAACACTGAAAGAGCGGTCAGAGAGGTAGGAGGAGAACCAGGAGAGAGCAGTATCCTTTAGACCAATAGAGCGGAGCATAGTGAGAAGGAGATTATGGTCGACAGTGTCAAATGCAGCAGACAGGTCAAGGAGGATTAGTAGGGAGTAATCACCTCTCGACTTTGCAGTTATCAGGTCATTTGTTACTTTTGTAAGGGTAGTTTCGGTCGAGTGTAGAGAGCGGAAACCAGACTGGAGGGGGTCGAGGAGCGAGTTGTCAGAGAGAAAGCGAGTAAGGCGGGAGTAGACCAGGCGTTTCTAGTAATTTGGAGATAAAGGGGAGGTTTGAGACGGGTCGGTAGTTGGCAGCATTAGTCGGGTTCAGGGTTGGTTTTTTAAGCAGAGGGGATATAATGGAGTGTTTGAATGAGGAGGGAAAAGTGCCAGAGGTTAGGGAGAGGTTGCAGATTGTAGTGAGGTGAGTAATGAGAGCTGGGGAAAGGGAGCGGAGGAGGTGAGAGGGGAGAGGGTCGCTAGCGCAGGTGGTGGGGCGGGCAGCGGAAAGGAGCCTGGAGACTTCTTCCTCTGTCGTTGGTTCTAGCGTAGATAGTGAGTAGGTGCTGGGTGCAGTGCTGATGAAACTGGGATCAGGGCTAACCATGCAGCTTTCAGAGATTTCTTTTCAAATGTGGTCGATTTTTTCTTTGAAATAGGCAGCTAGTTCTCCAGCAGGAGGAAGGAGAAAGGCGGTCGCACGAAAAGGAGAAGGAAAAGGGAAGGAGGAGAAGAAAGCAAGAGGACGAAGTGGAAGGGAAAGGAAGCAGGAGGAGGAAGGAGAAAGAAACAGGATGTCACGTCCATGCAGCACACAAGCACCACGCTCAGCACGGATCAGGTTGACGTTCACAACCACTGCAGTTGATAATATATATGCACTGAAGAACAGTGCACACCACAACAGGAGTACGAAAACCAGTGTGTGAAGCATGTGAGGCACAAGAGTACTACGCTTAGCATGGCATCAGAGACGTACACACTGCTGGAAAAAGATGCACACCACGTTATGCTGAACAGTAGCACCACTCCAGGGAGAAGGAAGCCTGGCCCTAACTTAGCAGGGGCTGAAGGGTCCCTGCCTAGAAGCGGAGTAATTGCCTCGATAGAGGCGGCCCCACGATCTTCTTTCTGAGCCCTGGTTTTCCCTATGGAGGCCCCTGGAGAGACAAACTGAACAGCAAAGCAAAACAAAAATCAATACAGAAAATACAACTGAAAAGTAAACCACAGCAACATATCTGGAAGTAGCAGTACACCCAGCACAGAGGAGCTTGACTCTCCACTACTCCTCTATGGAGCTGAATAAGCAGCATTGAGCAAAGGGACGACGACTAGCAGAGCAATTAGAGAAGCACACCTCCAACCCGTTCCCAGAGATGACTAATCCAGCATGCATCCATGCAGCAAAAAGAGAGACAGCACCAGCAGTCTCTGCACATGGAGCATTAACCCTTGTCCTGCAAAACAAGGTGACAGGTCTTGACCTGTATCGAGGCCACTATGCCATGACGTTGTTATGATCAACAAGCCGTGACAGAGTAGGAAGAAATAGAAGGAAAATGAAGGAGGAGGAGGAAGAAGAAAGAAGCAGGAGGAGGAAGTGGAAAAAAAGGAAGGAGGGGGAGAAAGGTGGAGGCAGGAAAAGGAGGAGGAGGAATACAGAAGGAGAGAAGGAAGCAGGAGAAAGAGGACAAAAAAGAAAGAGGAGGAGGAAGAAGAAGATAACATTAGTGGGTTCGACTGAGACGAAATGCCTGAGGTACGAGTTTGAACCAAACTTTTAGTAAAGTTCAACCTGAAGCTTTACTAAAAGTTTCGGTTTGCTCAACACTTTTCATCAATAGTGAAAGTCCCAAAATAGCCCTTTAATTAAACTCCATATGCTGCTTGTGATTGAGTCCTTCAAAAAAAAAAAAAAACACTGTTGAATGTCTGAACTGAGAAAAGGCATTTTTTGAACATTTTGGTTGATCTATCCCTTTACTTTTCTGTCTTTCGGCTGACTCTTTCCCCCGAGTTCTCCTGATAATTAGTCAGTAAATTACAGTTTCTTTGTGCTGTTGGCACGCTGACCCCTCATTGCTTACAAGCAGGAACTACACTTTTTCTGCTCTCTTTACACATCGTGTTTATCCTGATAAAATATAATTTTCTAATTAGCACCAACACATCCGGCGCGCCGTTAGAAGACCCTGTAATTAGCCCCGTCTCTAACGCCTTATTTTCTTCATTACGCGGTTCACAGTTCTGTTCTCTTTGTGTCGTTGATACGCGGTGACAGGGAGTTTTCGACGTTGATTTCTTCTAAAACCGCCAGATGTGTAATGTTAGCGGATGGAAGTTTATAATTTCTCATTCTCAGATTACATGTCACATAATTGTGCTGTTTTCAGCTGGTTCATTTTTTCTTTTACTGCGGCAGGTCGTGATTTGATCATTTTTATAATTTTTTTTCCCCAAAATTTACGTCGAAACACAAAAATGTGTCAAAATGTCTTTTTTTTTTTTAGGTTTCATTTCTTATTCTTTCACCTCTAAATAGAACATGTGCTGACAAAATTGATGCTTTGCGTGGCACTTCATGGTCATTCTGCACTATGTTGGTTATCTATGGGACTCTCTGGGCACAGTGAGGCATATCTATTAAGTTCTGTACACTGCATATTTATTATGCTCACCTTCTCTCCTTTGATGTTCAATCACTACTACACATGCCACAGAGGAGGCCAACTGCATTCTACAGCAAAATTCACTGTCAGG
Organism: Eleutherodactylus coqui; assembly: GCF_035609145.1. NCBI lineage: Eukaryota > Metazoa > Chordata > Amphibia > Anura > Eleutherodactylidae > Eleutherodactylus > Eleutherodactylus coqui. The sequence continues at coordinate 11,859,988 of NC_089839.1, forward strand.
GTTGCTTTCATGCAGGTGTGAGTAGCGACAGAATGAGAAGAGTGTGCAGAGAGGAGTTGTGGTGGGAAGAAATCGTCATGGTGGTCTGGACCAGGATGCAGAGGAAGAGTGAAAGTGAATGACTCCAATCAGAGAAGACGTCACCTATGATCTCTAGAATGTAACTGCACTGTCATTAGAATAGGACACTTTCACAATACTTGCTGGGTGTGTATTGCCCACCTTCGATGGAACATTGCCCAAGTCACGAACCTCTACTGGGAGTGAAAGTAGAAGAAACATTGGATCGGACTAATGGTGAGTGAACTTTTCAAATGTTTGCTTTAGCTGGAACAACATGTATCAGCAAAAAGTTTAGTTTGGTCTGAATTACTTCAAACCAAACTGGAAGTTCACCAATATGCCTGAAACTGGAAGAGGGGGGGGGGGGGGGGCAGATTTTAGTGGGTTCGGCTGAGAGGAACTCCCCAAGGTTTGTGTTTGCACCAAACTGAACCTTTAGCAAAGATTGACTCGAGACGGGGTTCGACTGTTTCTGTTCACCGCAACACTCGATTGGGACTAACCGAATTCGGACCCCCTAGCAGTCACATGATCTGCCTGTATGGTAAGCATGTCCTTGTCTGTATCATTCAGCCGAATGGTTAATATATGACATTCACGTTTTGCTGCAGAGGAGAGATCTTTACTACAAAACGTCTGCAAAACAAAATGCAACTGGAAATTGGATAGAACCAATAAAAACAGGATCAATACCCGTCTCAGAAAACAAAGCTGAACATCTCCTTTGGCCAAGAGGATAATTTCTTTTACTGTACTTCTGTACTTGAGGGATTGCAGCCAGCGAACGATCCGGCTATCTATAGCGCTCGCTTGTTTTACTGCTGGTTGTAAAGGGGGAAAAAAAGAACATTTTTGTTTTGTTGTATAAAAGCAAAAAGTTGTACTTTTCATGGAATCAGCATGTTGGAAGTTTTAGTTTTCCGACAGCTGCCCCCCCAGCCCGGCTGGAGACCACCGCTCTAGGACCTCCGTGAGTTCTCCATATGACAAAACTAGATGACAAAGACCATGGGGTTCACTGACTTAGATCAATATTTCTTACTATGTTCTTAGTCAAATTTGCGCCAGAGTGCGACAAACGTACTGAGATGTGCAAGCCTATTAACCCCTTAGTGACACGGCCTACTTCGGACCTAAGGGCACAAAACTTTTGGGGGGATTTTCATCTCTAAATTGCAAAAGCCATAACTCTTATTTTTCCATCGGCAGGGCCGTACGAGGGCCGGAATTTTGCGTGGTGAGTTGTAGTTTTTATTGTTGCCGTTTCTTGAGTACATAGAATGTATTGTATAACTTTTTTTTTTGGTAGGGCAGGAAGAGAAAACTCCTCAATTCTGCCATTGTTCTCTCATAGAGTGCGGTCTGTCTCACAGAGGCGAATTGGCGTGCATCTTTGTACACGGAAGCTTTGCACACGCAATCCGCAGAAAATGGAACCCACTGATTTCAATGGGTTTGGTTACAAGCACTATTTTCCTGCACATTTGTGGCCGCCTTCAGAACAGGCGCTGCGGGGGAGGGGGGAGGTACAGTAAGTAGGACTCTTTTTTTTTAATGTTTTTATACAGTGCTGAGTAGATTTCAATTCCCTATTTTCTCCCCAGACCGCCCTTTTAAGTATGGCGGCGTTCACATCAGCACTTCGTTTTACATAGTTCCATCCTAACAGCAGAAAGACGGGAAGAAAAACGGATGCAGTAAAATCCCCTTTGCTGTCAATGGGATTTATTCGGTTTCAATTCATTTGGTTTCAGTTTCTTTTTGGAAGGAAACGCTGAAGTGCTGGACTTTTTTTTCCTTCCAAAAACTGAAAACCGAAAGGAAACAGACCGTTTTTTTTTTTATTATTTTTTTTTTACATTCTACTCAATGGGAAACTATTCCATTCGTATTCATTTGCGCTTCCATTTAATGGATCTGTTAAATCCCACTGCGCGTGTGCAGCTGTAAACTAGAGCGAGGGGTCCGTCTGCACAGGACAAATATAGGGTATTTAAGCACCCAGCGGTCGTCCCAGAGACGTCCTGTAGTTTCTATTGGCACCATTTTGGAGTACATTGACTTTGTTCTTACTTTTTGTTACATTTTGACTTGGAGTCGGGGTGACCACTGGCGGTGGGTATTTTTTTTTTCTGATGATGTTGACTGTATGGGATAAATGATGTGTTACTTTGATAGATCAGGCTTTTATGGATGTTTTTGTATGTTTTTGGTTTTTTTAGTTTTGAATTTTTATTATAAATATGGGGAAAGGGGTTTCATCTTTTATTACCATTTATTTATTCTAATAAAACTATTTTTTTTACTTATTTTTACATTTGTTTAGTCTCCATAGGGGGCTTCAACTTGTGATTGTTTAATCCATCATACAGTATTATGTAATACCATGGGATTTCATTATACTATGTCCTAAAATACAGTCTATCAAGACGTGCCACAGGCATGGCTAGGTAGGCAAGCAGCCTCGGGGTGTCTTTAAGGTAAAGGTCAAGTCCCCTGGTGCACTGACTACTTGGGTGATTTTCGTGGCAGACTGTTTTTGCGGGGTGGTTTGCCATTGTCTTCTCCAATCATCTTTTACTCCCCAGCAAGCTGGGTCCCCTTTTTACTGACCTCAGAAGGATGGCAGGCTGAGTCAACCTTGAGCCTGCTACCTGAACCAGGTGGGGATTGAACCCGCGACCTTCAGGTCCTTAGATGGCCCCAAGGTGCCATGGAAACCATACAGCATCTTACAATCTCATTGTGCAGGGCTGTTGAGGACTCCCGAATGCCTATTGAAACGTTTAAATGCCACTGCTAGAATTGACAGTGGCATTGAAGGAAGCCGCCTCGGCTACGGATGGATCCAATTCCAAAACACAGGATTTCTTCCAGCACTCATATGAAGGTAAAGGGGTTGTCCCGCAAAAGCAAGTGGGGGTATACACTTCTGTATGGCCATATTAATGCACTTTGTAATATACATCGTGCATTAATTATGAGCCATACAGAAGTTATTCACTTACCTGTTCCGTTGCTAGCGCCCCCGTCGCCATGGTGCCGTCTAATTTCAGCGTCTAATCGCCCAATTAGACGCGCTTGCGCAGTCCGGTCTTCTCCCTTCCGAACGGGGCCGCTCGTGCCGGAGAGCTGCTCCTTGTAGCTCCGCCCCGTCACGTGTGCCGATTCCAGCCAATCAGGAGGCTGGAATCGGCAATGGAACGCACAGAGCCCACGGTGCACCATGGGAGAAGACCTGTGGTCCACCGTGGGTGAAGATCCCGGCGGCCATCTTAGCAAGGTAAGTAAGAAGTCGCGGGAGCGCGGGGATTCGGGTAAGTACTGGACGTTTTTTTTTTTTTAACACATGCATCGGGTTTGTCTCGCGCCGAACGGGGGGTCTATTGAATTAAAAAAAAACCCGTTTCGGCGCGGGACAACCCCTTTAAAACAAAACTTTTACTATAACATTCCTAAAAACATTCTCATAGAAGCAGACGGACAAAAGGGGAATTATTTACATGTTTCAAGCCTCACAAACTTGGCTCTTCCAGCTTGTAAGGCTTGAAACATGTAAATCTGCTTCAATGTGAATGTTTTTAAGGAGGCTATAATAAAAGTTTTGTCTTAACTTCATATGAGTGCTGGAAGAAATCTCATGTTTTGGAATTGGATCCATCCGTATCCGAGGCGGCTTCTTTCCCTGCACCATGCTACTTAGATTCCAGGATATTGTCCGGTGTGGGTGAGCTGATTTCACTTTTTCTAAAGACAGCCGGCATCCACCGTGTATGGAGCAGGAGGGTCACATGATACCCCTGTGATGTAGATATACCTCCTGAGGAGTGAAGGGGTTAAAAGAAAGGATCTATTTTGGTTCAGTCTTTTGAACTGGAAGTAAAAGTGCAGACCGCTGTGGTTTCGCTTCAGATTAAAAAACGGAATGGCAATGGAGAATTGGCAAACAGATCGAAACTGAAGGCCTTCAATGCAGGTCTATGGGCACATAAACTGAAGCGCTCTCTTCCCCGACGGAACAGCTAAATGGAAACACTAGTGTGTACTGAGCCTTAGGGCGGTCCCACATGAGCGCATTTGCGGGCGGCAATTGTGGCGACAAAATCTGCGCATGCAATACGCAGCATATAGAGCCCATTGACTTCAATGGTTTCCATTACATTTTTTTCCCCCCCCGCATTCGAAAAAAAATGCGACATGCTCTATTTTTGGCCACAATTGCGCACAAAACTGCTATAGAATAGCACCTGGGCCTACTAGGTCAGCTGAACCGCCTACTTAAAAATGGCGCTACCGGTGCCCCGCTAATGTGAGCGGTCCCAGCAGAGCAATAAAGTACAGTAAAATACCCCGATCCATGCACAATAGCCCGCGAACCTGCACCCTGCGTAGCGCATATATGCCTCGCGATAGCAAGTGTATTTCGCTTACGCCCGTGTGAGGCCGTCCCAGGACATCCGCTTTAAACATTTTGAAAAACAGAAAAAAACGGATCTGTTAAAAATGGATGAAAGAACGCAGATGTGAACAGTTGTTTCCGTTCAATGACAGCAATGATTGGTCAGGAATTGGAATTTTGAGGGGCTATTTTTTTTTTGTACTTTAGCAGTTTTGTTGGTGGATTTACAAAGTGTGATAAGCCGCAGAGCGCCAGGGATTACAGTGACAGGACGAGGCAGAGGAGATGAATCGCACGTCCTCGTCAGGACGCTCCGCGTTGGATGTTTTTGCAGTTTAATTCCCATCCTCCCATCCCTTTTGTAAATTGAACTGACACCGGACGCCGGTTGGGCCTCGGCACATAAATCACCTCCTGGTGCCTCTGGTAACCGGCCGTGGAATTGAAGTCATTTTGTTTCGTGCTTGCTTCCCCTAAAAGAAAGCCTGAGAGCGTTTCTGTAATGACGCTCTTCATAGACCGCGCTGTCCAATCTCCACGCCGTTCCGATAATAAAACTTCTGTGTGAAGGGTGAAAAACAGAAATGGCGAAGCTTCAATCCTGCTGTCAGCACATTCTGGGACCGCGGGCTAGTCACATTCATTGACCTGCGGATTGTTGCCGTCTTTCCAAGACTATACAGTAAAGTTTGGGGTTAAAGGGGCACACACGGCTTATGAGGTGACGGCGCATCGCGAGGGTCTGCTAATTGTTGAGTAATGACACATTTTTCTGGCGCTGATACATGATAACGAGCTGCTGTGGTGCGAGCAGAATGAGGGGAGGACGTGATTTCAGCTTTTGAAGGTTAACAATGAATGTTTTTATTCACTGACACTGTGCAAAGCCTCTTTTTCCAAAAGAAGGTGGGGTTTCAGATTAGGAGGCGGGGCCACAAAATACACATCTGCTGTAATCTATGCCAGAAACCTCTGTACATTGTAGCAGAAACCTCACCAGACTCATAGTGGGCGCAGGTATTCATATGACGCACGGAGATGCCACCATCTATCTATCTCATATCTATCTGCAACATGCAACAAGCAGCAAGAGGCTTGCACTCTCTGAGTGGCTTCTAAGATGTGCCTGAGGAGCCGTGTCATGGTGGCGATGAGTGCAGCACGCTCGTTTTAATCTTGCGCACCGTTGAAGGCATACAACAAGAATTAGGTGATCGTGACACCAGTGCCTGGATTAAAAGCTTTTGGTAGCAAAATAAGACTAACATACGTTTGTAAGTGAACTACAGGCACACCATTTACTTTCAGGCACGTGGTTGTCTGCAATAATATTAAACTCCAGCAACTGCATATACAACTTGCATATACACAGTTCAACACGTTATACATGGATAAACAAACCTTGGGGAGGCAGCATCTGAGATAAAGGGGAGTTATAGAGAGAGAACAGTTGAAATCTGAAAACCCCTTTCTTCTGACTAACAGTAAATGGCCCACCATGAAACACTGCGCTAAAGTTTTCTCCAGTACTCATGAACTGTCTATGAAGATTCTCTGCTGCTTGTCTGAAGCTTGTATCTGTGTTGCTGTCCAATAAAAAAACAGAGCAGAAAGGTTTTGAAGAACCAATAGTTTTTCTCAGTGTCGCGGTGATTTATTAGCTGCTGCACACAGGATTGCTTGAAAGTTTATATAATGCATCTCTAATTACAGCAGGACAAAGAAGAGGGCAGCAAGGCTGTGGCCATTCTCCATCCCTTCTTGCTTCTCACTCTCTATCTCTCTCCACTCCGACTGAACTCCTCACCAACTCATTCCATACTCCCCCCTGACTTCCGCCTCCTAACACTGTTATAAATTCTAACTGCACAACACAAAATGAGCTGGAAACACCCTCCCTATGGGGCTTGTCACAGCTCAGCTTCAGCTATGTGATTTATGACCGTGAATTGCCTAATCACAATTAACTATTTAGTTCCCTATCTTGACTCCCTCTTCTTATTAAATAAAGTCCAGCATAATTAACCTTTGTTAAATGAACTGGTAGTTAGAACAGTTGCTCTTAACTTGCAGGTCCAGTCCAGATCACTACATATCTATCTATCTATCTATCTATCTATCTATCTATCTCATATCTATCTATCTATCTATCTATCTCATATCTATCTATCTCATATCTATCTATCTCATATCTATCTATCTATCTATCTATCTATCTATCTATCTATCTATCTATCTATCTGTCATTGTTTTAATCCCCTTCACCTACAGATATAAGGTGCAGTTGGGGTTGTTGCACTGTGGAGCAGAAAACTGCGCTGCCCATAAAACTCGCTCTCCACCTGGCAGAAAGGTTCTTATATCAAGCACTTGTATTAGCCATTTATATTGTGGGGAATTGAAGCTGTCCCTATGAATTCTGCTCTCCCGGTAGGATCGTTCTCATCTTTAAGCTCTATTTTATTAGGCATGACAAAAAAGAATCTTAAACACTCCATAAAACCGCGCTGATTCACACCGTGTGATGGCTGATATGTTTGCCATTTGTACATAATTATCCTGCCAAACCCCAGAGCCGCGCATCACAGGGCCCACGTTCTGCGCGCATCAGCTTCTTGTCTGGAGATCTGAAAAGTCATCTAGAAGTCAGAACGTGGTGATAAAATCCGTCAGGTACAGTGCTCATAAAACGCAGCAGCCTTATTGCCTCGCCGTAGTAATAAAAATACAGAATGCAGGAAGATGTCAAGCTAAATCTCATCCTTTTTGTTTTGAGGTGCGAAATTCTGTGCTTATTCATGTCCTAATCTACGTTTGTAAAGGTTGGAACTGTCTGCCTATTACAGAGCATCAAATCTGATTTCCTTCACACAATCAAATAACATGTTAGGTGCTTGCAGCCACCACTAGAGGGAGCTCAGCGCATACAGCTCCCAAGATTGAGTGCAAATGTATGAAGATCCTAAGCGCCACCTAGTGGGAATTTTAGCATGTAACACTGGTTTTATGAAGCGGAGGATTTTGAGCTCTGCAACAGGAACACAGAGTTCCTACCCCTTTAAAGGGATATTATGAAATGTACTAGCGCAGGGCTGCGGACCTAACAAAAGGGTCTTCTCAACCAGATACTATGACACTACATGAGGCTGTTTTGATGCGGAGAGATAGTATACGGTTATGTTCACACTGCAGATTTTCTTGCGGAATCTTCCTGTAAAACCGTGGCTAGACCATGTGAACAAAGTCTTAGGGTGCGATGACATGTAGTGAATTTGTAACAGTGGAAAATCCACACCAAAAGTCATCTCAAAATATTGGTGCCGACTTTGACTCATATTTTGACATGCCTCCGCAGCAGACTTTTCAGTTGCTCCAGATCCGCACCAAAATCTGCACGTGTGAACGCACCCTCAAACATGTCACATATGTAAAAAAAAACATACGTGTGTATACTAGCTCTTGGCACTAAAGGCTTCAGATTTTGTTCCTTGGTGCTCTCCCATCTTGTAAAGTGATGACCTATCAAGATGTTTGCGGCCCTCCATTCTCTGGTATGCCCGCATATCATAAGAATAATCTGGTTTGGTCATCGGTGCTAGCCTAGCCAGAGTCTCACTGCCAACTGCGGGGGGTTTCTCATGTAACGGTGTGGAGAGTATACAGAGAATGGCGCAATCGAGGAAGACATCCAGTGAAAGGGAATCCTGTGGACGGAAACAACTTATCACTGAAAGGGGTCGGAGGAGGATGTCAGGAATCGTTCAGACCAACAGGCTGCACAGTCAGCTGAATACAACACTGGTTCTCCAACTAACGTGTCCGAACGCACAACTCACCGTTCCTCCGCATAGATGGCTATAACAGCGGACAACCAGTTCCAGCGCTATTGTCTCTAAGAGAAACAGAAAGATGAGACCCCAGCGGGCAAAAGAGCGCAAAACTTGTATCACTGAGCAGCAGAAAAACATCTCCTGTCAGATGGGTCCAGATTTCTGTTGCTGATGGGAGGCCAGAATTTGGCGCAAGCAGCATGAATCGCTGACCCCTTCCTGTCAGCTGGTCAGAACATGTCAGCACCTCCATCTAATCTGCGGCAACTACAAGAAGCTTCCTGTCCGCAGGGGCCGAGATTCCTGCAGAACCATTTCATCGCCAAGTGGGATCTACGCCACGATGAATTGCTGCGGTTCCAAAGGCGAAAGGATATCCAAGGCGCTACTAGATGGGGATTCTCTAATAAAGTGACAACTCCTTGATAGTGAATGTGACAAGGCTCCGGTATGGGAGACTCGAGATGTGAAATGATTTATCCTCGTCGAGCGTCTTAGATCGCACCCTCTTGCATGTGCCGCGCACATACCGTCCAACCGCTCAACAGCCTCTGGTAAAAATCAATTCTCGCGGAAGTCAATCTCCATCAGTCTGCGTGAGCGATAGGAAGTCTACCGTGACAGCTCTGATACAAACTATCTCCGTTCCGTTCTACCTCACTCTGTAATAATCTTTCTTTTCCCTTGATCCAAGGTCAATGATAGTTTAAATCTCTATCAGGGTATAATGGATACGGTATATATAAAGCAATCCCTCTGCCACTGATCCACCGATAGAGAAAGGGCACACAATGGGATTGATTGAGGTTCCTTGCTTGTAAGTCATAACTTCGTCAATCATCATTGGCTTCAAAAAGTTCTAGAAAGTCTAAAAACTTTTCTCATGTATTGACTCCGCCATCTTCTCAGTTGTTTGGCAAAGATTACAGATGTAGCAGAGTTTAACTTGACAGTGATAACTTTCTGAGGCAAGTTATCTCGTCTTAAGCTATTGAAAAGCTATTGAAAAGGCAAACAAACTGCAGCACAGAAAGTCTTAATCCCTTAGCCACGAGCCTAGATTGTGTCTTAAGGACTAAGCAATTTTATTGCTGCATTGCAAGAGCCGTAACTCGTTGCCTTAGCTGTATGAGGGCTTGTTTTTTTGGGACAAGCTGTGTATTTTAATGGCCCCTCTCTGGGGTACATATAAAGTGTTGTAAAACCTTTATTACATTTTTGGGAGGAGGTGGACCCCCCCCTGCTAAAAATCCACTATTTTTTTTTTTATTTTTTTTTTAAGCGTTGACCATTTAGTAAAAATAACCTGATCATTTTCTCATCTGATCGGCACGATTACGGCAACGCCAAGTTCATAGAGATTTTTCTATTTTTTTACTACTTCAGAACAATAAAAATATGTTTTTAAGGAAAAACAGCTGAATCTGCATCCCTGCATTTTAAGACCCAGGACATTTTTACCTTCTGGCAGCCGAGCTCCGTGAGGTCTTGTTTTCTATGGGAAAAGTTCTAGTTTGTATTGGTATCATTTTGAAGTTCCTGTGACCTCTTGAATTGCTTTTAATTGCGTTGTTTGGGGGTGATTTAAAGAAAAATAGCAATTCTGGCATAACTTTTTAAAATTCTTTTTACGGCGTTTACCATGCGAAATATCTGCATTGTCAGGGTCGTTACAAACGTGGTAATACCGAATACATGTTGCTTTTATAACTTTTTTTTGTATTTTATCCACTTGAAAAAGTTTTTTGCGGGGAAAAATGTGCATTTTTTAAAACTGGGTTTAAAAATTTTTAAACTTTATTGAACTTTTTTAACACTATATTTAGTCCCTGAAGGGGGTTTGAAGATGCAATTGCTCGATTGCTAGGATAGTACAACTTAGTGCATTCTACTAAGCCTATGTCAGCAGCCTATTTGACCTTACAGGAGGCGGGGCCTAATAGGCTGAGTTACAGGGCAGACACGGAGGACTTTGTCAGGCTTCTGGCTGCCATGTGAGCCCATTGGAACCTTGAGATCGCACTGCAGGGTGCCGATGGGTGACAGAAGGAGCCACACACCCTGTCATCTGCTTACATGCTACAATTGCTGTTGATTGTGGCATGTAAGAGGTTAAACTTCCAGAATCCGCAGTTTCTTTACTCCTGGCAGTTGGAACAGGAGCCTGGCCATCAGTAGTCAGCCAAGCCACAATGTTAGGAAGATGCATGTGCAGGTTTAAAGCCTATTAGTGAGGTCAGTAGTAAGACATATTGGTGGTCACTAAGAGGTTAATGTGTTAGGAGTCAAGTTAAACTTTGCTACGTCCGTATTCCACAGAGGAATGAATTGGCAAATTGAAAGATGTCATCCAAAACTTTGATAAGACTTCGATGAGATTTCACTCTAAAAGGATCCCTAATATTGGTGCAGACTTTGACTGTTTTTGGTTTCTTCGTCGCAGCTTCCTCACCCTGTTCAGGACTTGAATGGCACTGAGCTGATCACAGGTCACATGACGAATACAGCCTCTTCAAAATAGCTGATTGGTGAGGGTTGCAAGTGGCGGACCCAACAAACTGACATTGATGACTTATCCTGATGGCTGGACACCCCATTTAAGGCACCAAGCAGAGGGGTACATTTGTTATATTCTGAGTTGGGTAGTTGGGGGTAAGCTGATCTGGAGGAAAAAGGGTGGCATTAACAAAAACTTGGTATTCGACCCACCAATCTGCCAAAACAGCCTTGGTACCAATGAAGGGGGATCTTGGCATTTTCCTCCACTCTGGAGTTACATGGACTTTGATGACGGCTTATGAACTAGATTTTGGCAGTGACGGCTGGAGCTAAATTAAACAAAACCCCCATTTTAATTAGATGCCCTTAATATTTATGCCCCTGAGCCGGCGCTAGGCTGACAACGTTCCAATCTGTCTTGTCTCTCTCTCTCGATTAACATGAATTCCCAAGCTGAACGCTCTCATGTAAAATACAATCTGGTAAAATAGTTTGAGTAATTGCAACACTTATCGGCTCGGCTTCCCTCGTATGCAGAAAACATACACAGATTGGGGAAGTAAATGAGTCCGGCACTGTGGAGCAGCCGTGTTAACGAACGGCGTGTAAGGATTCTTATCCCGGAGCCACAGAACTTGGATCGGCTTAAAAAAAATAATACTGCGGTTTAAGCGCCGAGAGTCACATTAAAAATTGGGGAAAACTTTCCGAAAAAGTCACTTATTTATTGTAGATTTTGAATACGTGTCTGATAGAACTACAACCCCAATGCCCAAAAAGTTGGGGCGCTGCAAATGTAAAGAATAAAAGAATGAAATGATTTGGAAATCTCATCGCACCGTATTTTATTCACAATAGAACATATCAAAAGGGAAAAGGAAACATTGTTTCATTTCATTTAAAAAAAAACTCCTTTAGGCCTCATGTCCATGGGGAAAATCAGTCCCGCTACGGATTCTCCATGGAGAATCCGTAGCGGGTCCCTTCTGCCCCGCGGACATGAGGCATTAAAATAAGAATAAACTCACCTGCTGCGGATGGTGCGGGTCTTCCATTCTTTGTGGCCGGATCTTCTTTCTTCGGCCTGGCGGATGTGCTCGGCACGCTGGGTGCGTGCCGCACGCATGCGCCGGGCGCATCCGCCGGGCCGAAGAAAGAAGATCCGGCCGCGAAGAAGGAAGATCAGGCCGTGAAGAAGGGAAGATCCGTACCGTCCGGAGCAGGTGAGTTTAATTCAGGCGCGGGTCTCCCGCAGAAGCGGACGGCTTCCATAGGCTTCAATAGAAGCCTGCGGGAGACCAGCACTAAAATGGAGCATGTCCGGATTTTTTCCTGCACGCAGGACCCGCGCCTGCAGGGAAAAATGACATCCGCAGGTATTTAACTACCTGCAGGTGTCTAATGCATCCCTATGGGCCACGGATTCCGCGTGCGAGAAAGTTATTTCTTAATTTCCCAGTGGACATGAGGCCTAAGAAATGGCAGCAACACATCTCACAAAAGTTGGGACTGCCTCACTGCTCAAATCTCCACCACGCAGACTTTCATTACCTATCCTTTAATTTTTGTACGACCCCTTTAAAAGCATTCAATACACACCAATATGACGCAAACAAGTAAGCAGCCCTGGGGGTCTTCAGAAGGACCTGGCTACCTTGACACCCAAACGGCACCCTTGGCTGTTCAAGACGTCTCAATCCCAACTGGATCTTTTAATTGTTGCTGTGTTATAGGAGCGCTGAAGAGCTGAAGAGTGGCACCTCGAAATATCAGAAGGGTAATGTTAGGGTTTCTGTTTGGATCTGTTGTACTACATGGGTTTCCAGCTACTCAGCCCCACAGGCAGGGGTTGATTGAGCTGGCTGGGTGTGGATTGCTCAAGCCAGTCAATTCCCAAGGTCTGTTGCTCATATATATCAGCTCCCCTTCTAGTGGCTGCAGATCTTTTCTCTGTTTGTTCAGTGTGAACAATATACTGTTCCTGCATGTCTCGTTAGTGTAGGGACCCGCAAGACAATGAGGACCCTTGAAGTGGGCTCGCGGGCTTAATACAACCCAAAATCTGAACTAACAACTCGTACATTCTATAGTTATTCCATCTGGCTATGTATGAGTGCAGGTGAGTGTTTTGAGCGTTTGTCAGTCAGTGTGTTATGTCTGTCCGTGAGTTATATCCGCTTTTTCCGAGTCCCGCGGTTCGTTTCTTGTCCAGCCTGCAGTTCTGCAGTTCACATGCCGGTAAGACTCTGTAGAGTGTTCACATCCAAGAGTGATGTTACAGGTAAAGCAAGAGCCAGGAGTATGATGACTCATGTAGCTCAACAAGACGCTGCTGTACAGAAACAGAGGTTCATCTGGCTGGGTGGACCTAAGGAAGGCGGTCGCCCCTAGCCTACATCTGCCTGGTGCTCCTCCACAGGCTGCTGGCACAACCGCACAAGTAGCACACTATAAGGACGGTCATATAAGAAAGCGACAGAATTTTGGTGCACATGATTGTTATACCAGAATGTTTATGCTTCGTTGTTATTTGTCTATCACTACCCATAATCCTAGTTCTGCGCTACAAAACCGGAGAACATAAAAAAAATCAAATATCGACAGATGGCTTTAACAGCAAGACTAAAACAAAGCCATTAAAAATCAGATAACCACCAAAATTCCTCCCCACGCAGAAAAATCAATGGAGCTGACATTACGGCATGTTTCTGCTATTACGATTTTTACAGATAATTTGTAATAAAAATGTATAACTCTCGGCGAGCGCACTTAAAGCCGCGGCGCAGGTTTGGTTTGCAGGCGGTGCCCAGAGTACTTCAAAGCCGCAGTCTGCTTGAGTGCTTAGCTAAATTGCTAATTTAATGACAAAATCCTTCAGAGAGCTGGAATTCCTAGTAAACACTTATATTTCTGAGGTCCCACCAACAAACGTCCCCCAGCAACTCCATATATTAAAAATAATCGGCCATTTGCATCTCCAACTCAAGTTTCTTAACTCAATGTTTCTTCACGCTACATAAACTTTACTGTCTGACCAACACGGCAGCGCAAAATACGTCATATACAAAACGACTTAATATCTGCAAAAGAAGCGTTTCTGTCATATAGACTAGAGCATATCTGTTACATACAGAAGATATCATCAGACAAAGCTGCAAATACTCGTTACACATAAGTAGCAGTATTATAGTAGTTATATTCTTGTACATAGGGGGCAGTATTATAGTAGTTATATTCTTGTACATAGGAGGCAGTATTATAGTAGTTATATTCTTGTAAATAGGGGGATGTATTATTGTAGTTATATTCTTGTACATAGGGGGCAGTATTATAGTAGTTATATTCTTGTACATAGGGGCAGTATTATAGTAGTTATATTCTTGTACATAGGGCGCAGTATTATAGTAGTTATATTCTTGTACATAGGAGGCACTATTATAGTAGTTATATTCTTGTACATAGGGGGCAGTATTATAGTAGTTATATTCTTGTACATAGAGGGCAGTATTATAGTAGTTATATTCTTGTACATAGGGGGCAGTATTATAGTAGTTATATTCTTGTACATAGGGCGCAGTATTATAGTAGTTATATTCTTGTACATAGGAGGCACTATTATAGTAGTTATATTCTTGTACATAGGAGCAGTATTATAGTAGTTATATTCTTGTACATAGGGGGCAGTATTATAGTAGTTATATTCTTGTACATAGGGGGCAGTATTATAGTAGTTATATTCTTGTACATAGGGGGCAGTATTATAGTAGTTATATTCTTGTACATAGGGGGCAGTATTATAGTAGTTATATTCTTGTACATAGGAGGCAGTATTATAGTAGTTATATTCCTGTACATAGGAGGCAGTATTATAGTAGTTATATTCTTGTACATAGGGGGCAGTATTATAGTAGTTATAACCTTGTACATAGGAAGGCAGTATTATAGTAGTTATATTCTTGTACATAGGGGGCAGTATTATAGTAGTTATATTCTTGTACATAGGAGGCAGTATTATAGTAGTTATATTCTTGTACATAGGAGGCAGTATTATAGTAGTTATATTCCTGTACATAGGGGGCAGTATTATAGTAGTTATATTCTTGTACATAGGAGGCAGTATTATAGTAGTTATATTCTTGTACATAGGAGGCAGTATTATAGTAGTTTTATTCTTGTACATAGGGGCAGTATTATAGTAGTTATATTCTTGTACACAGGGGGCAGTATTATAGTAGTTATATTCTTGTACATAGGGGGCAGTATTATAGTAGTTATATTCTTGTACATAGGAGCAGTATTATAGCAGTTATATTCTTGTACATAGGGGCAGTATTATAGTAGTTATATTCTTGTACATAGGGAGCAGTATTATAGTAGTTATATTCTTGTACACAGGGAGCAGTATTATAGTAGTTATATTCTTGTACATAGGAGCAGTATTATAGTAGTTATATTCTTGTACATAGGGGGCAGTATTATAGTAGTTATAGTCTTGTACATAGGAGGCAGTATTAAAGTAGTTATATTCTTGTACATAGGGGGCAGTATTATAGTAGTTATAGTCTTGTACATAGGGGCAGTATTATAGTAGTTATATTCTTGTACATAGGGGGCAGTATTATAGTAGTTATATTCTTGTACATAGGGGGCAGTATTATAGTAGTTATATTCTTGTACATAGGAGGCAGTATTATAGTAGTTATATTCTTGTACATAGGGGGCAGTATTATAGTAGTTATATTCTTGTACATAGGGGGCAGTATTATAGTAGTTATATTCTTGTACATAGGGGGCAGTATTATAGTAGTTATATTCTTGTACATAGGGGGCAGTATTATAGTAGTTATATTCTTGTACATAGGGGGCAGTATTATAGTAGTTATATTCTTGTACATAGGGGGCAGTATTATAGTAGTTATATTCTTGTACATAGGGGGCAGTATTATAGTAGTTATATTCTTGTACATAGGGGGCAGTATTATAGTAGTTATATTCTTGTACATAGGGGGCAGTATTATAGTAGTTATATTCTTGTACATAGGGGGCAGTATTATAGTAGTTATATTCTTGTACATAGGGGGCAGTATTATAGTAGTTATATTCTTGTACATAGGAGCAGTATTATAGTAGTTATATTCTTGTACATAGGGGGCAGTATTATAGTAGTTATAGTCTTGTACATAGGAGGCAGTATTATAGTAGTTATATTCTTGTACATAGGGGGCAGTATTATAGTAGTTATAGTCTTGTACATAGGGGCAGTATTATAGTAGTTATATTCTTGTACATAGGGGGCAGTATTATAGTAGTTATATTCTTGTACATAGGGGGCAGTATTATAGTAGTTATATTCTTGTACATAGGAGGCAGTATTATAGTAGTTATATTCTTGTACATAGGGGGCAGTATTATAGTAGTTATATTCTTGTACATAGGGGGCAGTATTATAGTAGTTATAGTCTTGTACATAGGGGCAGTATTATAGTAGTTATATTCTTGTACATAGGGGGCAGTATTATAGTAGTTATATTCTTGTACATAGGGGGCAGTATTATAGTAGTTATATTCTTGTACATAGGAGGCAGTATTATAGTAGTTATATTCTTGTACATAGGGGGCAGTATTATAGTAGTTATATTCTTGTACATAGGTAGCAGTATTATAGTAGTTATATTCTTGTACATGGGGGCAGTATTATAGTAGTTATATTCTTGTACACAGGAGCAGTATTATAGTAGTTATATTCTTGTACATAGGGACAGTATTATAGTAGTTATATTCTTGTACATAGGAGGCAGTATTATAGTAGTTATATTCTTGTACATAGGGGGCAGTATTATAGCAGTTATATTCTTGTACATAGGGGCAGTATTATAGTAGTTATATTCTTGTACATAGGAGCAGTATTATAGTAGTTATATTCTTGTACATAGGAGCAGTATTATAGTAGTTATATTCTTGTACATAGGAGCAGTATTATAGTAGTTATATTCTTGTACATAGGGGCAGTATTATAGTAGTTATATTCTTGTACATAGGGGGCAGTATTATAGTAGTTATATTCTTGTACATAGGGGGTAGTATTATAGTAGTTATATTCTTGTACATAGGGGGGCAGTATTATAGTAGTTATATTCTTGTACATAGGGAGCAGTATTATAGTAGTTATATTCTTGTACATTGGAGGCAGTATTATAGTAGTTATATTTTTGTACATAGGAGGCAGTATTATAGTAGTTATATTCTTGTACATAGTGGGCAGTATTATAGTAGTTATATTTTTGTACATAGGAGCAGTATTATAGTAGTTATATTCTTGTACATAGGGGGGCAGTATTATAGTAGTTATATTCTTGTACATAGGGAGCAGTATTATAGTAGTTATATTCTTGTACATAGGGGGCAGTATTATAGTAGTTATATTCTTGTACATAGGGGGCAGTATTATAGTAGTTATATTCTTGTATATTGGTTTGGTATTAGTATTAGTAGAACTCATCAACCATATTACAAATGGTTAAATCACAGACAAATATGCTGAATAACAGAGCAATCTGTATTTACTCTATGAGAGATCGCAATCGCACATAAATTCACTAATGATTACAGGACTCTGCTGGAATTAGTTCGCAATATCTCTTCTCTATCTGTAAATCGATGGCAGGTAATGATTTGGGATGTCACATTCTGTCCAATGTACGACTATTCCAGTCTTGGCTTTAATCAATAACTAATTCCAATGGAAATATATACAATACTTAGTAATGACTTAGAGTAAACACCAGCCAGTGATTTGTAGGGGCTTTTTACATAATTATTGCGCTGAATATCTCTTAGAAGAACAGGGTTTGGGGTATTAACCCATGAATGTGGGGAGGGGTGTGATTATGTGTTATCATACAACATAGACCACCACGGCTTTTATAATCACAACAAAAGCTTTTGAAAAATTGGAACCCGGGGGTCTGGCTCCATTGTCTACTAGTATGGCTGTGATGTGGCAGCGACAGGCCACAGCTTAAAGCAAAGTTATTAGCAGAAAATTGCCTTTTGTATAAGGGCGCCCACCCACTGGCGATTTTTTTTCCCTGCGAAATTCGCAGGACTTGTAATGTTAAAATCGCGATCGCGCAAAATCGCAATTTACCGCGAAATCGCGATTTTGCGCGATTGCGATTTTAACATTACAAGTCCCATAGACCCCTGCAGAGAAAAAAATGCTGCGAATTTCGCAGGGAAAAAAATCGCCAGTGGGTGGGCGCCCTTAATTAGGTTTTTATGTTAAATGCTTTTTTTAAGAACTTTTTATGTTTTTTTCATTTTTGTTGTCACAGTCTGCATTTTATCAATTCCTATTATCATGGAGTTCTCACATTGACCACTAGGCCCTGTTACTTTTGGGGCCACTATTGCTACTATGGCCAATTATGGGGCCATTATTTCTGCTAAGGGCACTATTACTAATGGGATGTCCACTTAATGCTGGGAGCACTAGTGGGGGCTGTTACTACTGGGGCCATAAAGAGAACCATTATTACAGCTGGGAGGCTTATTATTACTGGGGGCAATAAAGAGGGGTACTAGTACTGCTGGGGGCAGTATTACTGCATGGAAGGATATTACTACAGGGACCACTAAATAGGCACTATGACTGTAAAGGACCTATTACTACTGTGGCCACTATTACTACTGGGTTTATTAAGGTGACTACTATTACCATTGGGGGCACTATTCCTACTGGGAACCCTATTACTACTGGTTCCACTAAAGGTAGCCACTATAACTGCTGGGGGCTCTATTACTGCTGGGAACATTCATACTATTGGGGATCATATTACTACTGGGGCCACTAAGAGGGCCACTATTACTGCTGGGGACACTATTACTACTGGTTCTACTAAAGGGAGCACTAATATTACTGGGGCCATGGGAATAACGGAAGTAAAAACACACAATGTGATAATTCATGCCCCCTAACGACGCTCCTAAACTACGCCAACTGTTACCTTGGCTGGTATTTTTTGGGGAGGGGATGACAATCCTAGCCGTTAGTACTGAGGCAGATAGTGCTGTTTGCACTAACAGCTGACCTGGCGATGAACTGATCAGCGGGGATCCCGAGCGGCAGAGTCCCGCCGATCACCTTTTGATGACCGATCCTGAGGATAAATCATCTACAGTAAAAAGTCCTGGAGAAACTCTTTAAGCTGAGTAATTTAAATTAGATTGGTTGCTTACAGTGATGGGGCTAGCAGAGAACGTGCCCACTTTAGTTGGGTACCATGAGGAGGGTACAAAGAAGGGATCTTATTTCTACTCGGCACTATTACCATTGGGCCGACTGTTGGGTGCACTATTGCTACAGGGGCCACTATGGGGGTCACTTACCACTGGAGTCACTGCTGGGGCCACTACTGGGGGCATTATTACTATCAGGGACACTTATGGAGGCACATTAACTACTGGGGCCACTACTAAGGGAATTTTAACCATTGGGGCACTGCTGGGGGCACTATTTCTATGGGGGACACTATGGAGGTCACTATTGGAACCATTAAGGCTCACTGACCACTGGGACACTATTACTACTGTGGCCAGTACTGGGGGCACTATTACAAATGAGGCCGCTATTAGGAGTACTATTGCTATTGGGGCCAATACTGGGAGCACTTTTGCTATTGAAGTCACTACTAGAGGCACTATTACAATTAGGGCCACTACTGGGGGCACTAATAATACTGCGGCCACTACTAGGAACGCTATTACTATTGGAGCCACTGAGGAGCGCACAATTACTGGTTGCAGCCACTAGAATAATGAAGGTAAAATTACCCATCGTGGTAAACCACGCCCCCCTTTTACTTTGTTGGGTATTTTTTTTGCGACAAAGGTGGCACCCAACATAGACTGCGGCTGTTAGGCCATATATCGCGAGCAACCAGTCTGTCCCTAATGACTCGCCGCTGCACTGGCACTGAGCAGTATCCGCGCCGCTACTATATTGCTCTATGTTATTAAACAGAATGTACTAAAAAGATACATTTAGTAGCAGAACATCTCTATTAATTCCACCTGAAATCCAGCCTCTTGTAGCAGCCGTTCGGCGGTGTCTATATATCTGTGCTATACAAACCGCACACAAAAGAGCAGATTGCTTTCCGCAGCGTGGGACTCCATTGTCAGACAATGCCGTTAACATGTGCGCTCCCAGCAACAAAGACGGGTGGAATAATGCAGCGAGCGCAGCGGCGGAATTTTTTTTTTTTTTCCTTTTGCAACCACAAGTCGTTCCTGGAAATATCCGAACACTGTTGAAGTGCTGCCAAGTGGCATCCTACCCCCAAGGGCACCTTTCTCGAAAAGACAGGAGCATGACTTGGAGATTTTGTCTATAGAACGAAACCGAGTCTGCATTTGTAATTAGCGAGCGAGGAAGATTAAGTCTAGTGCCGCCGCTTTCCAAGCAGTCAACATAGAGTACTGAGGGAAACAATTGTTTTGCCAAGCTGTCTAAGTGCTCGTACCGCTCCAGATGTCCTCGGCTATTTGCAATTATAGCTTCTGATAAAATAAAGCTGCTTTCATGTGTAAATAGCGGCGCTCTCACCATTGAAAACGCAGAACCGTTAAGGCTGAAAAGCAATATTATAGGCCCGCGCGCCGGCGGAATATAATCGCCGTGTCTCATGTAGAGGCATATTGTGAAAACGATCATTTATTTCCAGAGCAACAATGGCATTGTAATGTTTTACAATCACTGACTTGTGCGACGCGGTGACAGTGCAGGCGAGAAAATGACAAGGCGGAGGACAAAGTGCTTAAAGATACATCAGCTGCGTATCATCCGTATGGTCACACGTCGCTGTGTAGGCACTTGAAGGGAATGTATCGCCCAGATCTCTATTACTAACTAAAAACAGATACATCTATTTTCTAATGTTTTAATTGTATATATATATATATATTACTATAGGGGCGGCCACGTTGGGAGTCTGTTATGGGCATGCTCTGTGTATAGAGGTGGAGGAGGTGAGCTGTGACATCACCTATAGACTTCTATGGTAGAGTGTTGTGGGTATATGCTGTGTAGGGATGGGGAGGAGGTGAGCTGTGACCACTGACTTCTATGGGAGAGTATTGTGAGCACGTTCTGTGTAAGGATGAAGGGAGGTGAGCTGTGACCATTGACCTCTATGGGAGAATGTTGTGGGCATGCTCTGTGCTAAGAGAGGGAGGAGGTGAGCTGTGACATCACCTATTGTGAATGATGGATCCTGGGATATCTATATAGGTGTCACCTCTCAGTATAATTCTACCTGTGATGATAATAAGATGACAGCTGAGAAGTTTTCTCTACAGAATAGGAAGTGTAAGACTATTACTAAGATTGGTGGTCAGTGTGAGAACTGCAGGATTTGGGATTTTTTTTAAATTATAGTGAAACTGAAAATAAATAAAAAAACACCACAAAAAAAAAGTACTTTTAACATAGCCTTGATTTTAACGGGAGATCATTTTCTAATGACACTGTTAGGGATAAAATCCATGTTACGTTAATATGCTGTGGGGCTCCAAATCAGAGCTATGCCGGCCACCATGAGAAAGCAATAGACACAGGCATCACGGTCGTGTCTTAGAGCAATCTGCTTTATTGTGTAAATTGACTTAGTCTTATACAGAAAAAAGGAGGCGTATCAGTAGGTTAGTGTTACAGAGGTTGGCCTGTTTTACTGGTACATAAGTTTGTCTTCTCTATAAAACAATGCTTTATTTGTTTGTTTGTAGACATCGTGTCTGGTACCCTGATTATCATCACACTCTACATTCTAATTGCATGCCCTACCTAGACAGCAGTACAAAGCATTCCATACAACCTTTTGATCAGTGTAACGAGATAATCAAGATCTTGGAGACATGATGGACACTTAAGATTACACCTCTACATAATGTAATTAAGTACTAGCCTAAATGTACAAGCATTTAATGTATGCAATTCAGGCCTAAAGCCTCCAGAAACGTATATCACAGATGGATGAAGTGTATACATATATAAGTTTTCATGTTCATAACCCTCACAGTCCCCCATTTTGAAACAGTCCATCTTGAAAAGAGCCTTTGTAGTGGTACTATCAAGGGTGCTAAGCCACCCCCGCCGGTCTTTCTATCCTCTTCGCCGGATCCCCACTGTTGTTGCTCTTTTACGTATGACTGTTTTAACGATATCGTAGAGGGAGCGATTCCAGATAATTTGCTTGTCTCCGTATCCCACAGAATGTCCATAAATTGCAAACACTCAAAAGAATGAACAAAAGAAACAGTATTAGTAAAGGGTGAAACATAAAATCCATCATCTTTCCTGCAATAGGTGACCATTCAGTAAAAATATCATACCAGTTATACTCTGTGTCTACCTGGATCTCAATACCTAGGCTGACTAGCTTATCTCCTACCCATACATTTTTCTAATTCCATAAGGGAGAGGTTAGTAACATCCAAATGCTTTTAAAGGTGTTCAGTATCTATCATTAGTCTTACAATTCTACCCAAGGATACTGTCAGAGTTGACATAGGGATAGCATCTGGGTACCACTAGTACCTTAATGTTGCTTCAGCATCTGGCAAAAATGTGTAAGTTTCTGTAAATCTATGTATCACCGATATGTTCTGTATACATCCAGACAATGGAGTGGTGAGATTATACATACTGGTGGTTCCAGTTCGGTTGGCAACAAAGAATATATACATATTGGGGGCCAACTTCTATCAGCATATAGAAGAAGCAGGTAACACCGTCCAATCACATATGCTGATTGAAGGCTGCTGGAAACATGGCTCATATGCGGCTGTACTCCGTCCGCATGCTAGGCCATCCAGTGTTTCTTCACAGTTCTCTATACCATGGGTTTTATTTTCACTATAAATCATCATACCTGTGAACTTGGGCAACCAATATTGGAAAGCATATAGAGGCGGTCCGAACACCACAGGTAGTACTACAGACTTACACATCAGGCTTGTGTCCTTTACATCATAAAATCATTTCCCCAGTGCTATACTCATCAGAGCATTCTATACCATCAGCCCCGGGCCGTATCCAGGATGCTACTGGAATTACATTATTGAGAATATTTCCCCACAATTTTCATTATTTGTCATCAAATCTGACTGCTTTGTCCCTCTCGTGAATCATATATACATATTGCAGGCTACATTGTATATAGTTCATGAATTTACTCATATTTACAAACAAATCCTTTTAAACCGCAAAACCAGATTAAAAAAGCGTTAATACATCCTTATCATATCCTAATGCAAGACATCGGGGGAGGAACAAGGAAGGCATGCATTGTGCCTGAACATTTATCAATCTAGAA